>NW_017296201.1:5019864-5026694 GCF_001594075.2 Trachymyrmex cornetzi
GTTTTAATTGCGTTTATTTAGTCCGGAAAAAATTCGGCGCGCAGTTTGAAAAAGACTACAATATGGTATATATGCAAGTACATATATAGTATATATTAGTAATTCAAAATTGAATTATTTAAAGCAACGAAGATCCAGCTCCAACCGTAATAGGCCGTTACACCCTTATATTGTTTATACTGCGAGCACATGTATTGGGTTGCACTTTTAACGTAACATTAAACAGTTAACACTACAGAGCCGCCAAAGTCGGAATTATAGAAGATATTCCCTCTTGGAACTATCGAAACTAATTATTTTTGTTTTCCATTAACGTGTGTGAAGCGTTATTTTCATATTTATACTAATTAAAAGTTTGTATCAATATATTTTTTATATTTTATAATTGCATACTAAAATTTTACTGCAATCAATTTTGTATCAATTAATATTATAATAATTTCGCTGTTCGCGCATAGTTCTATCATTCGCGTGTATATCATTCTTCTTTGCTGCTATGCAGATAAATAATAGGGAGTTTTGTAATACCATTTATCCAGTTACGGTGAACGCCAAAGTCAGGTTATTTTCTTAATAACTAATTAAGAATAGAATAATGTGACTTTAACCGAATCTGGATCCACATTATGGCAAAAATTCCTTAATACCTTACTTTCAAAGCGAATACCATCGAAAATGTAAGAGATGGAAAAAAGTTGTCGATAAAATTTGAATGGTTTCAAGAACACTTTATAATGGTAAACAATTTTTTTTGTTTAATAAAAAACAAATAATTTTTATTTGAAAAAATAAAAAATGAAAACAATTTTTTAATAATAATTATTATAATGTAATCTTAAATTTTCGTTTAAGTTTTAATAAAAATTTTTCATTTCTTATAATTCCGATAATATTCGCTTTGAAAGAAATTGATTTCGGAAAACATTTTTCATTTCTTATAATTCCGATAATATTCGCTTTGAAAGAAATTGATTTCGGAAAACCTATTTTTGTCAAAGGAATGTTCACTCTCTAAAAGTACATATGAGCACGTAAAAAAAAATGTATCTTTTATTTTGGGTTAGATAACAAAAGTTAAATACTCATCAAAATGAAGAGAACACTTTAATTCGTTTCGTTGTAAATACCATGTTGGCGACTTCGACGGTTTAAGATAAAAATAAAAATAAACTGTTTAAATATAAATAAAATTTATTAATTTTATTTTTGTAAATTTTTTTAACTTATGAAAGGATAAAAATTTAAAGAAAATTATTAACCAATACAAAAATTTACGCAGAAGTTTTAACAGTTTTTAACATCAAAGGAGCTAAACAGCGTCGTCCATGATTCTAGTGTTAAGACATAAGACATTGATAAATCGATATAGTTTAAGCAAGTGTTATACCACAAACGGGACTATAAGTATCTCTTATAGGAACTGAATTACTTAAGGAAAAAAAATAACGAGTATTATTTTAAAGGTTTAGATAATTTTTTCTAAAGCTCTATAGAATTTTTTTTAAGAAACTATCCATCGATAAGATTAATTAAAAATTCAATTTAAATTAAATAAAAAAAAGTAAACCATTACTATATTTTAAACCATTACTGTTTTTTAGAAGAAGGAGGGTATGCCAGCTAGATATAGGATTTGCAGTTCTAGATTCTTGAAAGGATTAAAAATTTTTTAATAAATAGTTTCAATATGTAATGCACGATTTAATTGTATGAAGAAACTATATTTATCTTAATAACTGTATCGCAGACATAAAATAGGTAAAATTTTAGGAACGTTTTTATCAACAACAAAAAATAACGTGAGCTATTTATATATAATACTCACGCAGTAATAATAATTACCATATTATGGCAGATGTCAAGTGCTTCATCTGAACCATCTTCACAGTCCGTTATTCCATTGCATATCTGAATGTTTGGTATACATTGACCACTGATGCATTCAAAAAAATCATTTTTAGATTTGGAGAACTCAGTGTTATATCCGAATCTACAGTTTGGTAGTTTTGACGGGTTTCCGTAGAAAAATTCTTTTAACATAATTTTTTATTATTAGTATTATCAGTATTTTAAAATATATGTAAAAAAAAGACATAATCCCAAGATGATTGATGTAATTGGTATGTTGCGGGTGTGTGAGCGCGCGCGCGCGTGTGTGTTTGTGTGTGATTTAACTCTTATTGCATTATTGGCTTATTATAGTTTCGTTACTGGTAGGCTTTGTAACAGCAATTCTGCTGACGCCTAATCATTTTGTAAACTACTTTTGTCTAACGTATTTATATTTATGTTATCTATGTTCTATTGTATCACATGTTATGTCTATATTACTCTGATAATATGTAGTCTTTTCATATAGCTTTGCAATAAACTAAATTTAAATTAAAATTAAATTAAAATTAAATTTTAATGTTTTAATACATAAATGTCTGCAAATTCGAACCAAAGATAGATATGTATAAAACAATTTAATTAAGAATTAGTTGAGTAAAGGAATAAAATTTTTATATTATCAAAATATCTTACCGCCAAATGTAAAAGAATATAAACTGCATATAAACAGTAGTACCACAAGCCAACGCATGATCTGCAAATAAACAAGTTAAAATAAAATTACAATAAAACGAATTAGGATTGACTAATTACTTATTGTTCTTCCAATTATTTTTTTCAACAAATTCATTCAATATATGCATTAATAAACCACGTATTTTAAATCGCTTTACAGTTAAAGAAATTGGCTAAAATTATTTGTGACATGTAATACGAGTGAATAGACGGGCGAATTTAATGTTCGTAATGTAATAAATGTAATCATGACTCAAGCGCAGAATTTATTAGAGATAAAATTTATATGGAAAATCGAATCCAAACACAAACGTAATTCTGTTTCTTGAAATTTTATGTTAAAACGTTTTTAACTTTAATTATATTATTTAAAATATATAAATAATAAAAATTTAATAAATAGTATTAAATGTCTATTAATGGAATCTTTAAGTGAAGCCAAAACTCTGATGGAATCACTGTTTTATTGACAATATGCAACAGATTTTTATATATGTATTACTATATTAATATCACACGCAAACATATAAATTTTTGTAGAATAATAGAACTTTAATTTGACATCTAAATCTAATTTCAAATCGACGTTGTTTCTTCATGTAATCTACTAGTTTGTAGCCTCAAATTTCATAAGTACCGGTTGCACAGTTTTCGGACCAAAATGCATGACTTGACAGTTCTAGACGTCATTTTGAACTAAGAAATGATAAAAAAGATCACAATTTCAAAAATTTTTATCGTTCTTGGAATAAATTCCAAGCTGTAGATGCACATATTACTGCATATACTTTAATTCTGAAGAAGGATTTCCAAATCAGTAAAAGTACAATAATTAATATATGTAATATTGTTCTATGAAAATTATTGTGTTTATTCAGTAAAACAGACGATTTTAGGATCACTCTTATAATTAAGAATATAAAAAGAATCCAATTAGAACGTCGTATCTTATAATATATTATATAATATTATACTTGTTATACTTACATAAATAAGTACAACGTAAACGAAAAGCAGAAATCACATTTATTTGTATTTTTTCCAAATATATTAGTAATTAAATGCATTTAGCGCTGTAAAGCGGATGTCAAGGTACACATCTCTATACTATTTTTTGTAAAAAGAAATTCATTAAAGTAAAGTAGAAAGTAAAAAGAAATGCATTAGTAAATTCTCTCGATTAACATTGAAATTAATAAATTAATGTTCAATGAAGAAATGTACACACATATAAAGTATTTAAAATTTTAATAAGTGCCGTGTTTTACGATGTTAACTTTTTATAGAGCGCGAGTGTAGCACAGCGCACTGGTCAGTAGGAAATATTTACGCATGTGTCTCCTCTCGGAAAAGGTCAACAACCTCCCGAGAGTATCCTTGTCCACAGAAACACTTCTCAAAGAAACCGCTGTTTGGAACCGGGATAAAAAATTGTAGGTCCTGTATGTCGTAGCAATTGAATAACCAGTGTGCGCGCCACAAGCATATGAGAAAGATAAAGGCCAGAGGCCTAACGTAAGAAGAAGAAGAAGAAGAAAAATAATTTTTTATAAATACATATAATGCAATAAAAAAAATAGTTTAACGCTAGTTAATTTACATAGCAATGGTAACATAATTTAACGACTAAGAGACGAGCAAATTGGATATTAATATAATTAAAATACATTTAATGATCTAATAAAGTTGTATACAACGTTTCAGGGCGCAGAGTCTTTACTCGTTTATAATTAATTAATAGAATAATTAATTCATAAAATAATATTACACCATCTTCCATTTCAAATTAACTTAAAATAAAATGACAACAAGAGGCCAAGTCATAATAAACAGTTTCTTTCAAATTCTAATATGATAATCGTGCACTGAAAAAGAGATTGGTTGCTGCAACAATTTAGATAGTAAAATATGGCATAGCATTTTTATGGTTACTGCAACCATATAAAAATACTATGCCATATTTTACTATCTAAATTGTTGCAGTAACCAATCTTTTCTTTCAATGTGAATATGTGATTATCCATGTTCAATTTGTGATAAATGCAAAAAATTAAAACTTAAAAATTCTACTGATAATAAATTTATTGTCCGATGGCGAGAAATATGTTAAATTTAATATATAATACAATACATATTACAAAAGAACTTTATTTTAAGTTAATTTAGTATGTAAGACTGTGTAATATTAATTATATTAATTAAAGACTGTGTAATATTAATTATATTAATTAATGGCTTTATTAATTAAATTATGAAGGGATGAAAACTCTATATGAGACAAAACATTAAATTTTATATATATTATTTTATTAGATTATTAGATGTATTTTAAATATCTTAACGTCCAATTTTTTTTTGCTCGTCTCTTAAACGTCAAACTATGTCATTATTGTCACATGTGACCTTAAATTAATATTACTGTTTTTATTATATTGTTTTTATTATCTCGAGAGCTTAATTTAGATTATTATTGTGTTAATTAATATTACATTTTAAATATCATATAAAATATTAATAATTTGATAAATATTGTTACATTTAATTATGTATATAATTAATTTTCTTATAACGTATATTTTGAAAGAGAGCAATGAGTACTTAAACTTTATTTTAAAAAAAGAAACAAATGTACTCACCATAGTGAATGGAAGTTCTATGTACACGTATAAGGCTCAGATTTATTTTTGATAACTTAAAATGAGGAAACTCGTGCTTCGACACGGTCGCGATGCCATTTGAAGCAATACTGAGACGCTGGGATCAAATATGTTTGTTCCAAATTTCTTTCCTCTATCTCATAAAAACTATCACGCCAGCAACGACACTTAAAAATCGTTGCTGACAACCCAGGTGCTGACTACGATCCATTTCATGCTAGAAATACTTTGAAGCATTCTTTGAATTGATAAAATTCTTATCTCCAGATTTATCAATTAAATATCTCGAAGCATTGTAAAATTGAGTGGAATGCATTCAAAATTTTTGATTTAGTATGATTTGATTATACATTATATAAGTACGAAAACATTTATATTCCACATAATCCAATATTAATATGGAAAAAATGCCATTTCCCATATATTACATCCCAAGGAGCGCAATTTAGTGGCATAAGTTATACTTTATATAACTATGCTCCTTGGGGAGAGAAACTCGTTTGACCAGATTGAGATTAACCATCAGCCACTCACAGCGCTCGTACAGCAGGAAAACTCTGGACACCCCTGTGAATTGCTGATGACCAATCACAGCGTGGTCAAACGGGTTTCTCTCCTTTTTGGAAAAGGAAAAGGCCAGTGATGGATTAACGGATAGGCAAACAAGGCACTTGCCTAGGGCGACAGAAAATATTTACACAGTTGAGATAAATTTTTAATTTGTTAATCTAACGTTTTTGCATGAATTACACCGAGCATATTTTATCAGAAACGATATTTTAAAAGTATACTTAAAAATATGTCATATTTATATTATTTATTAAGAATTATTAACCCTCGAACGACACACTCTTATTTTCGGTACCTTTGAACGACACACATGGATCATTCGTGTCCGACTCGATTTTAAGGCTCTTAAAGTGCTTGAAAAATTCTGTTAAAATTCACACATATTCTTTAAGGTCTCTACTAAATTATTCTGCTATGCAAACATTGGAAACAATTTTTAGAAAAATTATGAAAATTACTTTCTGTACCAGAAAAAGAAAATAATTCAGTTTTGATATAAAAATTGTAACTTTGCTATATATGTACCAAAAAAAAAATCATTGTAGGATGTTTTTGTACAGATATCATAATTTACAAAAAAAAATATTACACAAGCCAGATGCAAAAAGAGTGCGATTATTTAATCTGAATATGTCATATTTTTAATGTGGACAAATAGAGTATTTTTAAAGAAAAAACAGACTTTAAAGAAAAAACATTTTTGATTTTATTAAAGTACAAAAATGATTATTTTTAATGCAAACAGAAATATTTAAAAAGTGATTACAGAATATTAAATTTTGTTATGGTATGCATTCGCTGCATATCGGTGACCTGTGGACTTCGCATATCGGCTTCCCGCAGTGAATTCAGCAAAAAAAATATAGACACGACAAAATAAACCTACTCAATACAAAAATAGCAAAATAACTGAATTCACTTACTTGTGAAAAAGGCACCTTCCGACTATAAATATGGGTCTTTCGGTTCCTCACGCAACTTTGCGACCGTGCTGCTCTCTCTCTCTCTCTCTCTCTCTCTCTCTCTCTCTCTCTC
>NW_017296201.1:5026776-5045733 GCF_001594075.2 Trachymyrmex cornetzi
GGGGGCATAGGGCCATGTTCACAGGTATATGAGAAATAAGAACTATTAGAAATAGCATGGACACGAAAGACCCATTATGTCGTTCGAGGGTTAAATGTTTTCACTAACTAATGTGGGGGTATAAACCTTTTTTTTTATTTATTTTCCCTTTTATGAAATTTATAAATTAATGAAGCCACCTGGGGGCGGTTAGATGTTGGTGCCTAAAAGCGGCAAAATATTTAATCCGTCACTGGAAAAGGCTATTTTAAAATTGCTATTTCGAAAACAAAAGGTCAAACCGAAACAAAACAAAATGCATTTTAAAATTAAAAGTTAATAAAATTTAAAAAAAATTTGCTGCTACAAAGTCATCCGCAAAATCATAATTTTTCTTCTTCAATATTATTTTTCTTAAAATTTCGACGTGATAATCGATTAATAAATATGCGTTCTTAGCAGATAAAAAAATACATGGGAAATGATTTATATTTATATATTTGTATTGCAAAAATATGATTAAATTTTTTCAGACAGTGTTATTTGTCGGGTTAGTTGTGAGCTTTCTATGGTACGTTACTATAGCATACTACTATATTAAGCATGCTTGATTATGGAGCTGTCAACATCTACAAAAAAAAAGCTAAACTAATTTAGTTCGGAGTACACTCTGAGAAAGTTCTTTATATTCTTTGCGAACAGTACTGTAGAGAATAGAAAGTTCCATAGTTTATCTTAAAAAATATGCTGTTTGTTTGATAGAGTTAATGGCGTGATGTCACAGGACGATAATTCGAACGAAGATATCTTTCACTAAAGGCACTTCTTTTAGGATCATCTTTCGTATCATTGTTGGGCCTAATGCATGATTAGGGGCGATACTGTGAGGTTACAAAATGTACTTGCCATCTCAAGGAACACACTAACAAGAAGTTAAGAGAAATTCAAAATAATGATTTTTTTACTACAAAATTTGCCAGTTCATTAACTTTAAGTATTAAAATAGTCATTTTAACGTCATTTTAATTTTTTGTTGCTTTTATGTTTTCCTTTTGGAATGTATTTTGCTATGAGAGCGTTTTTAAAATTACGATCAATTCGGAATTTACTTCAATCTAGACTAGATAGATAGTCATAATAAGAAACAGCAGATAATTATGATTATCATCCTAATAGACCCGGATAGGAAATTATACATGTCAAAAGACAAATATCGAAGATATTTTTTACAATGCAGCAAAAATATAGTAAAATGAACATTCGAACGATTTTTTACATATCTTATTTTAATATGCACTACATCAATTATTTTCATTATGTTTATTCTTTTTGCTACAGTATACACGATACTGGTAAGCATCCCAAGAAACACACCAAGTCAAGAGAAAGTCAAAATTACTTTATTTTGACATCAAAATGATAATTTTTTGTTACAAAATGACTATTTATTGATGATAAATCAAAATGAAATCATTTTGATTCAATAAACAGTCAAATTTTGTAACAAAAAAATCATCGTTTTGACTTTCATGATGTCAAAGTAAAGTTATTTCGATATTCTCTTAATTTTGTGTTTTTTGGGTTGGAAGGTAAAGGTGAATATTAAATGTGACTTTAATATTCACATTTAATATTTACGTCCCAACGAATCTTGGCAACATTCAGTCATATACGTGATGACGCATGAATTGATTTACGCGCGCGCGCGTTTCTAACAATAAGTAAGTTTTGTATATTATACATATATAAAATCTTATAATTAAATTCAAATTAAAGTATTCTAACAATAGCAATTATATCTTTAAAACATGTTTTTTGTATTTATTTTTATTGTAAAATTATAAGACAACAATCAGCAATGCAATACAGGATTATAAAGAAAATTTAATATTTACGTGATATGTATGTATGAAGAAAAGACACTCTTTACATATAATTGTTAAAACTAACTATGCTAATAATATAAAAATTGAGGGGATGGGCGGAATAAAGGCACAATTTTACTTAGGCCCTTTTTCCGGCAATTAGCTTTTTCATGTATTATTGACAATAAAAGAAATTTTATTGTAAACTAAATTTTATTGTAAACTAAATTTTACAATAATACTAATTTCCATAATATATATGTTAATGGATTGAATAATTATTTTACTATATCATAATTGTACCTTGTAACATAGTCCAGCCAATAGACGAGTCTGTTGGAGAATGGATTTAGTCCGTAGCGTATCGCTACGAAAGCCTTTCGTGCATTTTCATGGTAATGCGTTTATTATAAACTTTAATACCTGAAAAATGTAATAAAAATCCATAAAGCAATTGTTTTTTATTTAATGCAATTGGTGAAATTTATAGGAAAGAGAAAACATATCTGAAATGCCACAACATTAGCCTCCTGGAGGCTTGCTGCATAATATTTACGCTTTCTCTCACTTCGCGCAAAGATCCATATACCTATCCTATTGTCACCGTTTTTTTTCCACGGAGATATGGAATAAGAATACTAAAGTTACTTATTTAAAACTTCAGACAATTCAGAGATTATTTCGTCTTTACGTCAAATTTAGTTGTACGCGGACGTAAGGTTTAGGATACGGTCAACTACGCAATGCTACAAATGCTTTGAAGCGTTTTTAATTGGTCGGTTTGTAAAATTCTTTCTTCTAACTGGTCCATCAAACGCTTCAAAACATTTGTAGCGAGACTTTGACCACAGCCTTAGTCGTGTCGTTAATCGCTCACCAACTATAAGAATTAATGTAGAAAGGTGATTACTTCCCAATTTGAAAAATTACTGAAGGAAAGAATCAAAGACTTTGGATGTACAAGGTTAAGTTGGCAACGAGATTGGAATTTGTTGCTTTCGTAATTCTTATTGGCACAATTATTAAATTGGCACAATCAATCAAAAAATTGGAAAAAATAAGGGCGTTAGAAGTTAGGCGTAGAAGACATCGCGCAAATGATACACCTGAGAAGCTTGAAACTTCTTTATTCAATAAAAGTGCTTACATGTTTCGGCTCACTTTTGAGTCCCCAGAGCAAACATAAACTAAAACTTATCCTGGTGAGCTCCCCTACATCGAGAATTTAAATGCCAGAATTAAACAAAAAAGAAAGAAAAGGAAAATTAAGAAGAAGGGAAATATAAAAAATGTCGAATTAGAGAATATGGAAACTAATTTATCGAAAAACTTTAAGAATATAATTAATTATCCAGAAAAAGTTGATTAACCCTTACCATACTAATATGGGTAACTAGTGACTGAGCAATTCCTGTTCGTGCAAGTTTCTTTGAGTCTTTCGGTAATTATAAATTATACTACATTTTATTATTTTCCAAAATAAAGAGTCAATATTTATTCTAGAAAGTTGAAAGTATGTTGGTGAATTTTTAGAGATTTTTTGAATTATTTTGAAGAGGTGAAAAAACGAAAAGATTCTAGCGACCCTTAATAGTATGGATGAGGCACCAAATTGTACATAATAAGGAAAGGATAAACTATATATGAAAAGTTGCGTGTCTGTAACTCGATCGGTAGTTGTTTTTTTCACAACCGTCAATCAGTATTTCACTAGTGCCCAGATGTAGCGCTTTGATCAAACAAAAGTGACATTGATCGCACTATTACAATACAATTGATTTTGACGGGAGCAAATTAAAACTCTATCGAACGATGTTTTATAATATAATGGAGGTCAAGAAAATAGAGATCTGTAATTTAAAAGACGGCTTTAATTTTTTAAAAAAAGATGCAGACGAGAGAAATCATATCAGAATACACAAAAATGATAAAACTCTTGCTTACAATCCTTGCAACATCCTGTGGAAAGATCTTTTTCTGCTTTTAGGAGATTAAAAACTTATCTACGTTCTACGATGCTTCCAATTTTGTTAAATAGTACGGCTGTTCTGCATATTCATTCAGATGTTATACAAAATTTTAATTTAGAAGCTATAATGGATGAATTTATAAGCAGCAACAAAATCTGTTATTTCATATTTGCATGTTCTATATGATTACATTTATTACATATATAAAATATATATACCACATATAAAATATGTATGCTATACATAAAAAATATATATTACAAATGTATATATAAAAAATAAAAATATATGTGCAACAGTTTTCATGCAATCACGAGACACTTTTCTTTTGGTTGTCCGTCCGACTTTGCCTATCTTCGCAAACACTACATTTGGCACAATTCTAAGTCGACGCCCCTGGCCGTTCTCATTATGATCCTCAACATCGGCGCCCACATCTAGTAAGACGCATACCACTCCTCCGTGTCCACCAGCGAATCCGTATATAAGGGGTGTCTTACACGATGCAGATCGAGCATTAACATAAGCAATTAACAAAGACACAATGTCTACATTCAGGACGTTCGCTGCTTTTATCAAACGTGTACAACCGATCTCATTGCAAAACTCGACATTTGCTCCAAAGTCTATTAAGATACGTACAACCTCTTCATGTCCACCGGCGCATCCGTATATGAGAGCTGTGTCATTTGATGTAGATTGAGCATTAATATCAGCTCCATGAGCTATCAGCAACGACACAATATTTACATGCCCAGTACTTGCTGCTTCCATTAAAGGTGTACGACCATTTTCATTGTAATCCTCAACATTAGCTCCCCAATCTAATAAGATACGTACAATTTCTTCGTGTCCATTAACGCATCCATACATGAGAGGTGTGTTATTTGACGTAGACAGAGTATTAATATCAGCTCCGTGAGTAATCAGCAGAGATACAATATCTACATGTCCGGCGCTTGCTGCTTCCATTAGAGGAGTATGACCGTCTTCATTGTGATCTTCAACATCAGCACCTGAGTCTAATAAAATACGTACCACTTCTTCATGTCCACCAGCGCATCCGTATATGAGGGGTGTGTTACACGATGCAGATCGAGCATTAACATCGGCTCCATGTGCAATTAACAAAGACACGATGTTTACATTCCCGGCACTCGCTGCTTCTATCAGAGGTGTACAACCGATCTTATTGTAAAACTCGACATTCGCTCCAAAGTCTATTAAGATACGTACAACCTCTTCATGTCCACCGGCGCATCCGTATATGAGAGGTGTGTCACTTGATGTGGATTGGGCATTAATATAAGCTCCGTAAGCTATCAGCAACGACACGATATTTACATGCCCGGTACTTGCTGCTTCCATTAAAGGTGTACGACCATTTTCATTGTAATCCTCAAAATTAGCTCCCCTACATAATAAGATATGTACAACTTCTTCATGTCCATTAATGCATCCATACATGAGAGGTGTGTTATTTGACGTAGACAGAGTATTAATATTAGCTCCGTGAATAATCAGCAGAGATACAATATCTACATGTCCGGCGCTTGCTGCTTCCATTAGAGGAGTATGACCGTCTTCATTGTGATCTTCAACATCAGCACCTGAGTCTAATAAAATACGTACCACTTCTTCATGTCCACCAGCGCATCCGTATATGAGGGGTGTGTTACACGATGCAGATCGAGCATTAACATCGGCTCCATGAGCAATTAACAAAGACACGATGTCTACATTCCCGGCGCTCGCTGCTTTTATCAGAGGTGTACAACCGGTCTCATTGCAAAACTCGACATTCGCTCCAAAGTCTATTAAGATACGTACAACCTCTTCATGTCCACCAGCGCATCCGTATATGAGAGGTGTGTCACTTGATGTAGATTGTGCATTAATATTAGCTCCGTGAGCAATCAGCAGAGATACAATATCAACATGTCCGGCGCTTGCTGCTTCCATTAGAGAAGTATGACCATCTTCATTGTGATCTTCAACATCAGCACCTGAGTCTAATAAAATACGTACAATTTCTTTGTATCCACTGGCGCACCCATATATCAGAGGTGTGTTACATGATGCAGATCGAGTATTAACATCGATCCTGTGAGTAATCAAACACGATACGGTATCCACGTGCCCCGTACTAGTAGCTTCCATTAAAGTGGTGCGGGTGCCATCGAAGTCCATCTTGATGTCACAATTTTCTATATTCATCATAGCATTCATCGTCAGAAGTATCTGAGCCAGCAAATTGCAAAATTGTACAGGAATTGATTAAAACCTAAAATGCCGTTACGCTAGATTATGCTGCGCTGCACCTGAAGTAATGGCGGTGTCTAAGAAAGCGTCCTGATCACGGAGTAAAAGAAGGAGACCAAACTCGAGGATGAAAATGGGTTCGAAACACTACGTTGGAAAACCAATGGAAAATTGGGACGATGCGATTTTAGTGCCGTTGCGGGAAATCTAGGAAATATATACCACACGATAACGCTTATGGCCCCGGCACACCAGCGCGATGTTCGTCGCGCGCGACACGCGATATCCAATGAGAGTATACATTTAGAATGAGAAGATCGGTAAAGCTGTACACTCATTGGATATCGCGTGTCGCGCGCGACGAACATCGCGTTGGTGTGCCGGAGACATTACGGAATACACATGTATGCACGTTTTATTTTTAATACAGAAATTCCAATTTGTATAAAATTTAATTTTATTTCATTAAATGACAAATGCATCAATATTTATTAAATATTATAAAAAACTGTCAATTTATAGGAATTGATAAATATTTTTCATTCCATTTTCCTGTAATTCTGCAATTTGTGTATTTTTGAGAGTAGAATATATTCTGAGAAGGAAAATTGTCGTTCAAGTCTCGTTTTTATTCTTTTTAATTTCAAAGGTTTTTAATGTCGGTAAGTTAGAAAACAATAATTTAATGATAATTTATGACTATGCATAAATGTATGTATTTTTAAATAAATATTGATGCATTTGTCATTTAATGAAATAAAATTAAATTTTATATAAATCGGAATTTCTATATTAAAAATAAAACGTGCATACATGTGTATTCCGTAAGCGTTATCGTGTGGTATATTTTCTAGATTTCCCGCAACGGCACTAAAATCGCATCGTCCCGATTTTCCATTGGTTTTCCGACATCGTGTTTCGAGCCTATTTTCATCATCGAGTTTGGTCTCCTTTTTATTCCATGATCAGACGCTTTCTTAGGCACCGCCATTACTTCAGATGCAGCGTAGCATAATCTAGCGAAACGAAATTTTGTGTTTCAATCAATTCCTGCACAATTTTGTAATTTGTTGGCTCAGGTACTTCTGATGATGAACGCTACGATGAATATACAAGATTGTGACATCAAGATGGACTTCGATGGCACCCGCACCCCTTTGATGGAAGCTGCTAGTGCGGGGCACGTGGATATCGTATCGTGGTTGATTACTCACGGGGCCGATGTTAATACTCGATCTGCATCATGTAACACACCTCTGATATATGGATGTTCCAGTGGACACAAAGAAATTGTACGTATTTTATTAGACTCAGGTGCTGATGTTGAAGATCACAATGAAGACGGTCATACTCCTCTAATGGAAGCAGCAAGCGCCGGACATGTAGATATTGTATCTCTGCTGATTACTCACGGAGCTGATATTAATACTCTGTCTACGTCAAATAACACACCTCTCATGTATGGATGCATTAACGGACATGAAGAAGTTGTACGTATCTTATTAGATTGGGGAGCTAATGTTGAGGATTACAATGAAAATGGTCGCACACCTTTAATGGAAGCAGCAAGTACCGGGCATGTAAATATTGTGTCGTTGCTGATAGCTCACGGAGCTGATATTAATGCTCAATCTACATCAAATGACACACCTCTTATATACGGATGCGCCGGTGGACATGAAGAGATTGTACGTATCTTAATAGACTTTGGAGCGAATGTCGAGTTTTGCAATGAGATCGGTTGTACACCTCTGATAAAAGCAGCGAGCGCCGGGAATGTAGACATCGTGTCTTTGTTAATTGCTCATGGAGCCGATGTTAATGCTCGATCTGCATCGTGTAACACACCCCTCATATACGGATGCGCTGGTGGACATGAAGAAGTGGTACGCGTTTTACTAGACGCGGGCGCCGATGTTGAGGATCATAATGAGAATGGCCATACATCTCTAATGGAAGCAGCAAGCATTGGGAATGTAAATATCGTGTCTTTACTGATTGCTTATGGGACTAATGTTCATGTTCGGTCTACATCATGTAACACATCTCTCATGTATGGATGCGTCGGTGGACACGAAGAAGTACGTACCTTAATAGATTCGGAGGTCAATGTCGAGGAGCACAATGAGATCGGTTATACACCTCTGATGAATGCAGCAAGCGCCGGGCATATTCAAGTCGCCAAGGTCCTGCTTGAACACAACGGCATCTACAGACGGTCTAATAAATTGGAAAAGACACCATTGACGTTGGCCTGTTTTAACGGACATTTAGAAATGGTCCGTTTATTGCTAGAAACTCGTACGGATCAAGAGCATAAATCCCAGGAGATGCATATCGCTCTTATCGAGGCATCAATAAACGGTCATATAAAAGTGGCTCGTTTACTTTTAGATTCAGGTGCCCAAGTAACAATGACTGATAGTTCCGAAACGCCATTAACGTTCGCTGCTAGCAAAAATCTTGTGGACTTGGCTCAGCTCTTGATCGAGCGTGGAACAAACATCGAGGAAGTTAATGACGAAGGTTATACGCCATTGATGCAAGCAGCGCTTGAAGATAATGAAGAAATGGTCACATTACTTTTGAATGAAGGTGCAAACATCAACGCTCAAAATAAAGAAACTAAGGAAACGGCGCTTGTCCTGGCTTGTGAAAATGGTTATTTAGGAACAGTCGATCTTTTAACCAAGGCGGGAGCGGATATTGAGCTTGGTGCAGACACCCCTCTGATGGAGGCTGCGGCGGAAGGATACTTAGATCTTGTTCAATATTTACTGGAATCTGGAGCGGATGTTCACGCTCACAATCAGATGCTAGAAGAGGAGAGCCAGGAATCTTATACGGCATTCACGATCGCGTGCAAAAACGGTCACCTTGCTGTTGCTGGCCTTTTATTGCAATTTGGCGCCGATCTAAGACATTTTTTTCCAAATTATCTGGACGAAGAACATAACCGGACAGCATGCAATATTATATGAAACTTTGTTTCATATTTATTTCTTTATCGGAATGTCTGTGAATTTTGTAAGACATCCATTAGTATTTTTATACATTTTCGGATACTCTTCAATGACCTTAAAACGAACACTTTTGTATTATCCATATAGTACGTGACATGAACATATAGCAAATTGAACACGGCAAAGTGTATTAGTGGAATAGGCCTATAGGGGAAACCACTAAAGAAAAAAAAACGCGTCAACAATAGTACCTCGTGGGTGACGTGGAAATCTATTGTAATTGTAATTATACAAAGTTAAGATTACTTTGTACAATTATAATTTGTATTGCAAACATTACCAATCATTGAATAATCTAAAAACCGGTTTTTTAATTATTCATGGTAATGTTTGGGATATGGTGCTTTGTAGTCGTGGTGAGCGTCCTTATTTTTGGGATAATTAATTATATTCTTAAAGTTTTTTGATAAATTAGTTTCCATATTCTCTAATTTGACTTTTTTTATATTTCCCTTCTTCTTAATTTTCCTTTTCTTTCTTTTTTGTTTAATTCTAGCATTTAAATTTTCGATGTAGGGGAGCTCATCATCCCAGACAGCACAGTAACGTTTTAAAAATGTATTTAAAACGTACACGTTGAACGTTTTGGACATATTAAAAACATCCAGATTAGATCCATGCATATTTTAAAAACGTTTCAAAGACATCCATTGTTACCATTTTAGATTTTTTAAAAACGTCCATTTTAGGTCGCAATGGACTAAAACCGGACTAAATTAATATATTAAACAAATTTTGGACTACATTCAAGACAAAATGATTATTATATGAGTATTATTATTGATTAATATCTTATTCTAGAATACACATCATATTAAAATTATGACAAAAAAACAAAATTTTTCTCTGAATTCGGGAACTGATTTCATAGTGTTTCGAAACGGTCACCCATTCTGTTGCATACCGCCATCCATTATCCTTGACTTCTAAAATCGTATGGAAACCGCTGCACTTCGATGATCCACGAACACCTATATAATTATGGGTGTATAGTCATGATACATTTGTTCAATATGATCCTGATAAAATTTGTGCAGTTCAATTTAACATCCAATTACTGTGTAATATTTAATCTTAATGTTATAACGACTATTTTCAGGTTAGGAAATCATACGCTCTACTTTCACAGTACCAGTTATCATGTATATCGTCTCGATTAGAAATCTCCACAGTCTCTCTCTTGTCGATAATAGTACCCCGTATTGATATGGTACGGGTTATATACCATGATGTACCTAAACAGTATTATGCAGTATAGATTTTTTGTCGTTGAAAATTTTTAACACAGCACAGATGTCCTAGAGACGTCCATGAGACGTTCAAAAGACGTCTGTACGTACTAACAAAAGTGAAACTCCTCGTGCAATCTTTAAAAAATTTTCACTTGTTAAGTCAGTGAAAGCAACACGTCGCGAGCAGATTTAGAAAATTTTTTGCACGAGATGAACATTTTTTAAATGCCCAAATGTGAACATTCTTTGTACGTTGAATAACGTACGCTTTTGAAATATTCATACTAAGTCCATGGACGTTCGGACTAAATAAAAACCAGATTTGGACGTCCGATGGACGTTGTGTGCTGTCTGGGATGACAGGATAAAGCCCAAGACACAATGCGAGGCAATAGCGATAGCGATAGCGATAGCGATAGGAACAGAGGAATCCAACATACGGGAATCCATATGTCAATGCACATGGGAACATGGAATAGCGATAGCGATAGCGATAATGATAAATTTCCGACGAGTTGGAATTCTGTGTCTATCACCTTATAGCCTACCAGAGTTCAGATTTTTCATTCTGTTTATTTACGCTATAACCTCTTTTCACGATATATGTTAATATCCGTTCAATTCCAGTTTCGACTCCTAGTTTGATTGTGATAAACTTAAAAAATTGATCATTTCAATTATTGTAATAATAATTACCATACGGATAGTACATTATCGATAGTACATTATGACATACAAGACATCAATGATAACTATAAAGTGGGCGATAATGAAAAATTTGGTGATAAACTTTTAATCGATCTGCTTAAAAAATACTTAATTGAAGGCAATTTTTGTCCTGTAATAACTTAATGTGACTTAACGTTTTTAAGTTACATCTACTGAAGCAGAAGAGTATACTACAGTATGTACGCGATCTAATTGGTTGGCCTTTATTTCTTTCGCCGCATTGTGCAACGGGAGGCGATAGTTTATATATCTCTTATTTCTATCGCTATACTATCGCTATATTATTTCTATCGCTATACTATTGCCTCGCATTGTGTTTAAAGGGCTGCCTGGTAAGCGCCCCGTGCCCCGCACACTGCCGCGAGCCACCAAACGTCATAACTGGAATGTGCAGGCATCCCGCATCCGAGTACTTCTACCGCCATTTAGTGCCAAACAGTGTATCCGTACATTTTTCCTCTATCGACGACGTTAATAAAAATCAAAGATTTCAAATTTTGCATCGCTATATCTCCGCTCGTAGGGCACGTAGAGAAAAAATAAAAACACTTTCATTATATATTTAGATCGGATGCAATCGATTGAGCACATTTAGAACTTGATCAGTTCAGCCCTTATTGAGATCCAATTATCTCAATTCCTAGTAACTCAATCCCTAGTAACTCGCCGGCTCGCGTAAACTGTAAAGTAGCCACGGTAGTGTTGCTGCGCGTAGCTTAGCGCCGAGACACTACCAGTATCTCCAGATAACGGCATTAACTGTAAATAGATAAATTTGTAGATTGGTAGATAGATAAATTTGCGAAAAGATATATAAACTTTTGAAATAATTAAAATAAAAGTATAATTATTACTTGCATATTTTTCTGTGTATAAGTACACGATTGTAATTTTTATACACGGCTACAGGTTATAAAAAATTTGTACGTAATATCATTTAACATCAACATTTATATTAACATTATGCATATTTTTATATATGAATTATCTACTGTATTACCTAATGTACCATAATATAATTTGTAGATCGTTGTTGGTAAATGTGCTTATAAATGTAAATATTCGATAGTTTTGATATTTATAATAATAAAAATATAAATAATTAAGAAATTCTAAACGTCATATAAATAATTTTCTTAACTAATAACTTCAACAGTTTTTAACACATTAACTCTTGAGATATTTCTCAATATTCATATGTACATACGTACATAAATCGGTAGTTTAGATATATTAAATTATTGTATGAAATCAAATGAGTTACGATATATGTATAATTTTTGTTTTAAACATGAACATTTCCTAGCTTACACATCATTTGACATTGTTAAATGGTCAAAAGCAAAATACAGCTCTATAAAATGTTATAATTTAGATATACTAATTTTATTATAATTTTAAATTATTTCGATTGTACAAAATAAATTAACGAATCTTGCTTCTCTGTCTCTTCAACATCTCTTTCTTTCGAATATGTATCTGACCTCTGTCTATTTTCACTATTTTCCATCGCATCCTACAAAATATATTAAATATTTATAATAACCTATCTACATCTAGATAATGGCATAAATTATCTTTAATCATGATAAATAGTTATTTTATGCAATCGCACATATATCTGATGTGATTGTACAAAAGTTGAGAAAAGGCGTAGATATTATAATTCAATAAATGTAATCACACGTATAATTATAAAAAATAATGTCGTACGTTTAAGTATAAAATTGCTATTTACTTTTAGATTTAGGAATTTATTATCGATAGGATTAACGTATTCGTGCTGTCCAGGAGATAAGCCTGTAACTATTGAGTTGAGTGTTACCTCGACCTCGTCGCTTCGATCGTATGACGGATTATGAAAGTGAATGCTGCTGCAACTATTAAAAATCACTGTACAATTTTTACATAAAAATAATATTTTATATTACTCTTTTAACGATCAATTTCTATTTAAATTCAATATTAAAATAAATTTGGAACGTACCTAAGATTGTTTATCGGTTTTGATTTTAATCTGTTTTTCTGATAGTAGTAGTAAACGTATAATAACAGAACAATAATTAGTAATATAATTATTATTAGGCTATAAGCACCACCTGTATACCGTACATTTCTCGTTGGATTTTTAAATGATATCCGCCCATTATTCATATTTATTGTACAAGTACTATTGGATTCTATCGATTCGCCATTTGAACAAATACATGTTGCATTTTCCTTCTTCAAAACACACATATAGTCACAATACTTTTCTTCGCAAGGATTTTTATCTATCGAATAACTTAATATTACTTAATAACTCTCTCAAGATTAGTATACATGATAAGATTTCAAGATAGCTAGAATCTTTAAATAGTATATTATACCAACCAACGGGTTGTCTGGAAATATGAAGAATAGCAAACTGTTTGTGAACATTGTTTTTGCCTATATTTATTGTTTTGCATGATTTTTTACCATACAGTTTACAACTTCGCAGTTGACCGCTTGTATCCATCAGCCAATAAAGTGATTGTTCATAAATACTGATACTAAACGGGTAATGCATCTAAAAAGAGAAAGAATATTATTTTAAAGAAAGAAAAAGATTAAATTTATTCACGCAAAGTTCTTGTATTTTCTCAATATGTTTTTGTGTGAAAAAATGAATTTATCAACGTACATTTGTTCTTAAAAACATGCTACGTTGGCTTCCATCCAGATTGGATGATTCAATAGTTTTATTGAAACTGTCTGACCAGTATAATTTAGATTTTATATGATCAATTGCTATTCCGTTCACAAAGCTTACATCGGAACCAATAATTTTCATGTCGGCGCCCATCATGTCTGTCCGATATATTTTGGTAAATGGCACATCTATTTGCCACGTTATTTGAGCCCAGAATAGCCATCTATAACATAAAAAACGATTTTGAATTTTGTTCTTAAACATACTCTAACGACGATATTATTAATGTCAAATTGATAAGTTTAATACACAAAAAAACAAGAAATTACAAATGGATAAAAAAGAGGTACCTATTAATTGAGTCAACTACAATGGACACTACTTTTGCCTTATCTTCTATCTCGACCAGCGTCGCACATTTTTCTTTCTCCAAATTACATACCTTCAATTGATTAATTAAATAAATATTTAAATCACGGTATTTCCCTGATTTAATATTAGTAAAAATATACCTTAATTGTATTCAAACGGCCATTATCACTAACATAAACATTATCAGTAATCCAATCGACCGCAAGTGACTGTGGATGCTCGACAATCATAATTGTGGTAATTTTCTTTGTTTTAATGTTGAGTTTTTTAATAGTACCGAATTCACCTGTAATTATTTTTTTTATATTTAATTGAATAATATAATTTTTTTGAAAGATTTTTCCAATTTTTGGAGGAAGTTTTTTGGATTTTGTGCTCTATAGACATAATCATCATCATCATCAAGAACGCAACATCCTAAGATGGGACAGGGCCTACCTCTCATGAGGTTTTCGTAACAATGGATTATTTTCCGGAATTAGGTTATTAGCCTAATATCTAACCTCCAACCTGGAGGGATCCAAACAACGAAATTTTTGTTAGAGAAGTGTTCTTGGCAAAGATACTCTAGGTGGGTTGCCATTTCCTTCCGAGAGGAAACTTCCTTCCGAAAGCGTAAATAAAAATATTTTAATTCTACCAGAATCGAACTCGGGATCTCTAGCATAGCAAACCAGTGCGCTTTGCCACGCTTGCTCTCTTATTCAATCTTATAAATTAAGTTATTTATTATGTTTATAGGAAGCATCGAGTGGCTTATCGCTCAGTGCGATTGACTCGCGATCTGTAGAACCGAGTTCGATCCCACATACGCTCGCGTTAAGGAGCCAAAAATGGCTCCATCTGGTGATTATGAGATCTTTGATCGCCAGCGCCGTTCGGATTCGACGTTAAACTGTAAGTCCCATATGACTCTGTGTGCAATCAGCGTGCGCACAAGTATATGAGAGAAATCAACCACATTCGAGCAATAGGACTAAGAAATAAGATTGAAACAAAGAGACTAACCGTTACTCCAGTAAATAGAGTCGTGAACAGCGTTCACGTCGAATCCATTTATACTTAATCCCGATAATGAATGGATCTTATCAATTGAGTGTAAATTAGATGAGATCTTCCTAATATCATTATCAGTTACAGTGATGAATTCCATTGCCGGCCCTAAATAATCATCATTGATGTTAATTGCTTTACATATTTAAGCTTGCAAATATTTAATTAAACTACTTACCGGTAGCTTTGCAAGAAACTTTGTTCCTAAGGTAATATCCCTCGTGACAAAAACACTCGAAAGAACCTACTGTATTTCGACAAAATTGCGAGCAAACGTCGTTTTCGCATTCATTTATGTCCTCGCAAGAAGTCGCATCAGCAGCTAAACGATATCCATATGGACAGCCGCAAACATCACCTTTTGGTGTCTTGTAACATAGGCCTTTACAAAAATTATTCACCATACACGCTACCTCTATAAAAAATATAACGCAATTTGTAAATATTGTATATTAATACATATAAGATAATTAAGATATTTAAGAATTTTCTTAGATTTTCTGAAATTCTGCAATTTTCTGTCTCTTTTAATTCATCATCTCTTATTTATACATATGCAAATTTATCAATGTAGAATATTTCTCAGTGAACACACACATAGTGTTATATTACAGTTATATTGTTGAATGAGAAATCACAACTAACAGGTAAATTACATGTAACTTTGTGTTCACTAAGTTTTATGTAAAAAAAAAACTTATTTCCGCGAATTCTTCTAAAAGTAAAAACGCTCTAAATAGGCCTTTTCTCGCCAACAGAATTTTTGGCAGGAACAGTTTTTATTAATCAAGAAAAATTAACTACATACGACATTTCCCATTTTCATCGCTACCATCTGGGCAATCTCGATTACCATCACATACTTTGCTGTACGGCAAGCAAGTGCCGATAGAACATTTAAATTCATCACATTTGGTAGATTCAATGATGGTCTTTTTACTACCGTCGCAATTTTTTTCATCTGAATTATCACCGCAATCGTCAAATTTGTCGCATACCCAATTCTCCGGAATGCATTTCGCATTGTCGCAGGCAAATTGATCGTCAAAGCAAACCATGCAATTGTGCTCATCATCGTTTTTAGGACAATCACTTTTGCCATCGCATCTGCAAGAAAAGAACCAATACAGCGCATTTTAATAAGTGAGATTATAATTGATTTTTTCTAACGCTCATAACTATCTGCTTGCATAACAAACTTCACAATTAGAAGACATCTTCATAAAAAACGAGTAAGTTAAAGCAACGTTTTAATGTTCATGCATATTGTTCACCAACTACTCTCTTACATATTTTTAAATCATCAACTTACTTTACTTTTTTAGGAAGACACAAATCAGTGTCGAGACACCGATATTCATCCGCAGTGCAATTAACCAAATAAATTGGTTTTGCTAAGCAATGCCTTTCGTCACTGCCATCGAGACAATCGTCGATGCCATTACACTTCAGCGAAAGAGATATGCAATTACCATTGTTGCATTGGAATTTACCATTAAAACATAATGCGTCTAATTTACATGCCTCAGGTCTTTCATCCGATCCGTCCTCACAATCAAACTTAAATACAAATATATAAATACAAATATATAAAAAAACATTGACATATTGAATAATCCATATAGCACAGAATTGCAGAAAGAATATTGCAATATTTTCAATGTTACTTCAATATTATTGAAACGATGAAGTTTGAAGTAATATTACTGGAATAAGCTGCGTTATATACGAAAAAAATTAATCAAAAAGCTCATATATGTCGATTTGGAAAAATAGAAAAATGCAGTTTCTTGAAATTGTTCATTTGTTTCTGTTCATTTTGTTCTGACAACTTTTTTGCAAAACTGTACTCTAAATTAACAACTATTATTAACATCTGATTTTATAAAATAAAAAGTTATATCTAAATATACAAGTGCGTTAAGGGGGTCTCTTACATTAAGAGGCCGAAAACAAGGTAATCTTTCGTAAATTTTTTTTCATAAGGAAAGTTAATGTTTATTAATTTTAAACTTTTTGCATGTTTTAATATAACTATTGTAGAGTACGTATAAATTTTTATGTGAAAAAGAAGTATTTTAAATAATAATAACATAAACATTTAGTTTGACGGTTCGCTACAACGTAATAATTTTGTGTACATCCTAGCGACTGTAATTCTTGCCTGAACCAAAAAATCAAAAAACATTTTTAATTGTATAGAATCATTTTATATCATTTTATGTAAATCTAAAAAATTTTTTTAATCTATATAAATTTCAATTTTGTGCGCCTTTGAAGAAAAAAAATTACTATTTTCACTAGGTAGTAGCCATTTATTTATGCAAAAAAATTGTTAAGGTTGATTTTTATTTAATTTTTTAGATTTACATAGGACGGTTGACTATTAGCTAAAGAATGAGCCCTAAAAGAAGTCGATCGGACAATACTTTTTTTCTCAATCGTGTACACAAAATTGAAGAAAATGCAAAAACCGATTTCGAGAAAAACGCGTTTACAGTTTTCGATGTACATACATATACTCTGTATATATAGCCTGTATATACAAGCGCCGAATTATATCAAAAGACTTCGAATTTTGCTCTAAAATGTTAGGGACATATTCTCGAAGAGTTATACTATCGATTTATGAAAAAAAAATTTAATTTTTTGATTCTCTAACGTAGGAAACTCCCTTAAATAGATAAAGTATGATATAATTGCTACTTACATCGCCGTCGCATAGTAATGACTTCGATATACAAGGAGTTACTCCGTTGGGACATTGAAATTCATCTAAAAAGAATTTGCCCTTAGCATGAATAAACGCACGATTGCGATTGTATAAGTATAGTCAAAATACATTCAGAGAGATAAAGATTACGGGTTCATTCAGATATATTCATTCTATCTTCGCATTCAAATATAATTATGATGATGGACAATAAAGTAAAAAAAATTGCATGCAACACTTGTTGCTGTAATTACCACTTGTGCATTTCGGTTTTACGCAATTCTCTTCATCCGATTGATCGGTACAATCGTAATGCCAGTTACAACGACTTTTTATACTGACGCACTCGCCGTTCGTACATGTAAATTCATTTTTCTTGCATTTCTTCTTTTTATGGCAGCCTATCGTCTCGTCTTCACCATTCGGGCAATGTACGTTACCGTCGCATCTAAATAAATTATAAGACTTTAGAAATATTAATAATATACATATTCTACACTTACACATATAAAATTTTTAAGAAGAAAAAATGAAATAGTAAATATTCCTCGGGTTTATAGAAAAAAAGTTAAATGCAAAATTTCGAAAATATTGAAAGCAAGTTAATTAATCTCGGTAAATCCGCATAATAAACAACTATATTAAACATTATAATTATTGACATATCGATACTTCCAGTTTATGAGTTTGTAACTTTTATTTATGATTTATACGTAAAAATACTGATTAAACATACACATTCTCCTTTTGTATGCAGACGTTGTGCTCGCCGCATTTAAATTCATTTTTAGGGCATTCATACACAACGCATGTTCGATTGTCACTTGATAGTGCCATTCCGGGAGGACAAGCACAAACCTAGAAGTTTGATCATCAAATGAAAATATCATATTAAAATTCTTCAATAAATAATATAATATCAACAAAATGATATTGATCAAAGTAAGGGTATATCCACACAACTTGCATAGTCGCATAAACGCATGCATAAAGAAAATTATCCAATCGCATTTTTCTTATAAAATCGCACGTAAAATGTGATTGGATAATTTTCTTTATATTATACGCGTATATATATATATATA
>NW_017296201.1:5045780-5074340 GCF_001594075.2 Trachymyrmex cornetzi
ACACACACACACACACACACACACACACACACACACTCCAACAATATTAATTATACATAAGAGGATTGCATTATATTCCTCGAATAATTAACACATGATTACATCGCCCGTATAGGAACACACACACACATACAAAAACTTGCATACTTACAAATGAAGTAATAGAGGAAAGCAGACACATGTGTGAGCAATTTCCATTATTTTTCCGACAATCGTGATCCCGTTTAGTATCTTTCCGCAAAGTTATTACACGTGGAAAAATTGTTGGGTAATCTACTAATTCGTTGGACATATCTAAAAAGATATTTTATATTGACTAACAATCCTACGTATGCATTGTATTTTATTAAACAAGCATTAAAGGAACTCACGCAATATAACATCTTTATGATTCAGATTAGAAGAGGTTTTAAAATCTGTCGAGTATAATGTTGAATAATCTAAATATTTTTCATATTCAATCCAAAAAATATTATCGTCAGCGACAGTAAGACTTACAGGCTCTTGTAATCCAGTACGAAGTAAACGTGTGTCTAAAAATAATTTAATACTTTCATAATATTTGTACAAACATATCGTTTCATAATAGAATATTGACATAAACTTAACAATATATTCTTATACTGTATAAAATTTTAATTTATTAGTTTAATAATATATTTTAAAGTTCACATCTATGAAATAAGATTCAAAACTTAAACATTTACAAAAGTTAGAATGCAAACCTTCGGCTGACAAGATATTCAGCGACAAGATATTACCAGACATTTGGTCACTTACGAAGAGCGTTTTACTGTCTCTATCGTAGTACATTGATATTACTGGGCCATGCAAATTATCCCTGAGTAGTTTTTTTTCACCGAGTCCGTTCATTTCCATCTCATATATACAAAATCTCTCAAATGTGTGGTTAGAGGAAAGTAGATTTTTAAACGCTACGTACATCTTGCTACAATACACACATATATGTATATATATATATATACATATATATAACATTATATACATATATATATAAAACATTGCTCTTTAATCTCGTGTGAAATTTCATTCGAAGAGACTGAAAACTTAATCTGTCTTGAAAAAAGAGTGACAATACGTTCACTCTTGTTCAAGAATGGTAGATTTTCATTCTTTTTAGAGTGAAATTTATTTTTTTGAAATAAAATTCATTCCAAAGGAGTGAAATCTCAATCCCTTTTTTGGAATGTAATTCCAGAGTAGATAAAACCTCACTCCAAGGAAGAGATTGAGATTTCACTCCTTCGGAGTGAATTTCATTCCTAAAGAGTAAATCTTACTGTAAAAAGAATAAATCTCACTTTAAAATCTACCACTTAAACAAGAGTGACTGTATTTTCATTTTTTTTTCAAGACAGGCTAAATTTGCAGTCTCTTCGAGTGAAATTTCACTCTACGAGATTTAGAGAGTATATATTTTATTTTACGACTGCTTTGTTATTAAACACTAATAACTATTTTGTAAATAATAATTGTAATCAATTCAACACCATACCTTTCTTCAGGTACTAATGTAATATAGTAAGGAACATTTTCCTTAAAATAAAAGACCGTCATTGCCAGGGTTTTTACGTTGTATACATTGATAGAGCTGCTTGGTCTATTTGTCATATACAAATTATTACCAATATGATCAAATGCCATGCTAAAATAAGAAACATTGTACAATATGGTGTTTTTAAAAGTATCGCTGACTGGATCGAAGAGTACGATGGCTTTCTCAAATCGTTCCGTCACTGTACAGCATATTACTTGGCCTAAATAAGTTTTAATTGTAAGAGTTAACATTAAAGATCGATTGTTAGACTGGCGTTTGTAATATTTTTGATGAAATAGCAATTCATTTATATACCAGAGGTCGGATCAGATACTATATCCTGAGGAAGTAATACTTTCGAGGCTATTCTTGTTTTTAGCTTTCCCAACATTCCATGATAATAGTTTGTAAATTTCGTATCATGAAGAATCAGTAAATTCTTTGTCACCTCTAAAATTATAGTCTCATGTTTATTTAAGAAAATATGATAAGCATTTGTTGTTATTATTAA
The DNA here is from genome assembly GCF_001594075.2 of Trachymyrmex cornetzi. NCBI lineage: Eukaryota > Metazoa > Arthropoda > Insecta > Hymenoptera > Formicidae > Trachymyrmex > Trachymyrmex cornetzi. The sequence goes on from NW_017296201.1 coordinate 5,047,850, forward strand.
CGTCCCAAGTTTAATAATGCAGAATATGTTGTCCTAAAGATTTAATATTTTTCCTTGGTTTTTTAACGAATTTACCTTGACAAGTATGATTGTCGGTATTTAATTTTTTATCCAAAGTACAAGCGCACGTGTATCCGTTCTCCTGATTTAGCATACACAATTCAGAACACGGATTAGAATGACATGGATTGTCAATCTGGAATTTGATTAAAAGATAATACAAATTTTTTGCAACATATTCTTCACAAAGTAAAAGTAACTTCATAATACAATTGCGTACTTTGGGCTTTATTGCCGAGTGATCGATGTGCACACTGAAATGTGAATGTTGACCAACATGTAAGATATTCCAATCCTTTCCAGTAAATTTATTGCAGGACTCTACTGATTTGGATTCCCAGTTGCTCCAGTACAATGTATTTTCAAAGACCGCCAGTGAGAATGGGTCTTCTATTATATCGTGTAGTACAAGCTGCGAATAATTAAATTATATAAATATATATCGTAGAATCTCAATATATATAATATTGTACTTTAAAATATTTTATAATAAAAAAAGAAACAAATATTAACTCTTCGATCGGTTCCGTCTAAGCGTATTGTTTCGATTATCTTTAACTTGATATCCGCCCAATATAATCGATTGGTCGGATAATCAATAGTTAGGCTTTGTGGAGCTTTTAAGTTTTCAGAGACGAATATACGGATGTTTTTGCCGTCCATTCCCGCAACTGCTATATGTGGATTAAAACTCCAATCACACCAATACATTTTCCTATAAATGTAACAGATACTTAATACATTTCTATTTAAGTTTATGTCGTTATAATTCTAGCTTCAAAAATTAAAAAAATTTAATGTTTGGTTAAATATTGAAAATAACAATTATTTTATCAGCACTTTATAAAATAATATTAATTAAATTCCATTTGTAGTAAAACAAGACTCCAGATACAATGATAAATCAATTAATAAGAATTTGCCTTTTTTCTTTCTCTTTTTTTCCTGATCATTTTATAAGATCGTTAGATTATTAAAAAATAATAAAATTTGTTATATTTACCCATGAGTTGGTAATAAAGCAAGTCCTGTTGGTTTATCAGTATTATTGATTAATATGGTGCAATATGTGCCGTCGTCTTTGCAAACTCCGATACGATTGTAACCGGTATCCGTAAAATATATATTTTGTGCGATCCAATCCACAGCTATCGCCGATATCTCTTTCAAACCTTTATATACAAGAAAGATGCAGAAAATTTTTAGAAGATACAATAGAAAATTACAATGTACAATCTTTATTTAAAAATTGATTGTTTTATAAAATAACTTACTCTCTAAATCTCGTGGAGTGAAATCTCACTCGAAGAGACTAAAAATTGAGCTAGTCTCGAAAAAATAGTGAAAATCTTGTTCAAGAGTGGCAGATTTTTACTCTTTTTAGAGTGAGATTTACTCTTTTGAAATGAGATTCGCTCCAAACAAGTGAATCTCACTTTAAAAAGAGAAAATCTACCACTCTTGAACAAATAGCCGTATTTTCACTCTTTTTTCAAGACTGGCTTAATTTTCAGTCTCTTTGAATGAGATTTTATTCCACGAGATTAGAGAGTATTCAAAGAAAAAAATACACATTTTGTCTTTTTTACACAAATTAGTATATATAATTTTAAATATTAATTTAATTGTAACTTCAAAAGTATATGGACCAGTAAGCAAAACAGATATTATTATCTATAATTTAATAAAATTGATTTTCTTCTAATAGATTATTAGAACGTTTCAAACTATACAGCGTATTTCTCATAATGTAAAAATAATTAATAATACAGGAAAATATTAAGACACAATAGTTGAAAAAGAATAAATAAATATTAATGCTATTTATAAATATTTATCAATATTAAGCTATATTTATGTTATTAATAATATTATTTATAAATATTAACTATTTTTACATTACAGGACTGATGAAAACTGAAAATTTTATTCGAAATATTCCATATCATTTCACATAAAAATTAGTAAATTTTTTATTTTTGTATGATTTTTTCGTGGACGGAAATACTGGGACTTTCTATTTATGCATATTTTAGTTCTGTAAGAAAATTTTGCAATCCATCAAATCGATTCGAAAATTTTGATTGTATTATAATTTGTGGTAATTGCCGTCACTCCAGCATCCACCATGCACGCTTACCCATCATCACGATGACTTCGTGTTTATTTTGAGGAGTACTTCTTACAATAACCTCTCTGTCTTTTTCAATATCCGACCAATATGTGTGGTCGCCGTTCATAGCAACACCGATCGCACGATTTAAGTGTTTCGCAACTATAAAGTTTATTTGCGAATCGAGATACATGCCAACAATTTCTGTTTTTGCAGAAAAGACTATCGTAGCCTCGCCAGCTGAATTTCAAAGAAAGATTCGTATTTTTATAAAGTCTAATGTCAATCAATATGCCATTACACATATTCGCAAATTATTATGATTTACCAATCGCTTTGCAAGTTTTTTTGTCCCGCTGCAAGAAATAATCTGTTTGACACCTGCAACTATACGATCCTGGAGTATTCACACATTCTTGATCGCACACACCATAAATCTGACACTCGTCGATATCTGCGAAACAGAAATTTGTTAGATAAATGGGACATGATTTACACGTCGTTATTGCTTTTATTTATTGCAATTTTACCTATACAAGTACGGTTATCATTTTGTAATTTATAACCCGGTTTACAGATACATATACTTTCTTTAGGAGTTTGTTTGCATTCATGATCACATTTTACCGAGCTGGGACAACCAGATGTACCTAAATAAAAATAAAAATTAAATATAATTTAACAATATAACAAATCACGCAAAGATTACATCACGAAAGGTTTAAACGCATTAAAATAAAGGTCAATATAATTAAAATTTGTTGTAAAAAAAGTTAATGCAACAATTAAAATATATTGAAATATGTATAACGTAGTACTCACAACCGGCTTCATCTGATTTATCACCACAGTCATCCTTTCCATTGCATACTAATTTAAGAGGTATGCATAATTGATTTTTACAAAAATATTGGGAATTTTCTATTTTACAATTACTCGCGGATGATGTTCTATTTGCGTCTGAAAAATTGCAAAATAATGTAAAAGAAAGTCTTTTGTTATTATGTGATAAGATATAATTTTTATTATCCTATTGTTACTAGTAAACAATCTATATTTATAAAAAATTACTGCAATTCCACTCGTCGCTGCCGTCGGGACAATCCTTGGTACCGTCGCAAACCCAATCGTGAAATACGCAATGTTCGTCAGCACACTGGAATCTGCCACTGCAATTTAACTGTGACAACAAAAACAAAATTGAGCATTACTACTCAAGAAAAATAATGCAAATAAAAAAAGAAATGAGGATAATTATTAATGACACGTGTAAAATTTTGCGCCAATTTACTTACGTGTTTCACGCAATCGTCGTACTCATCACTTCCATCCGGGCAATCCTGTATTGCGTCGCAAAACTTTGCTACCGGTATGCAGTAATTACTTTTGCATTTATATTCATGTTCGGAGCATTTGATGGAAAACTAATTGTAAGATAACAGAAAAAAGTTATATTGTTTAATATTGCGCACACTCGTATGTTGTACGTTCTAACGTAACATTAGACAGTTAAGAAATAAGCCATTATCTTTTCGATTAAACTTTATTCAAGCATTATTGGTATAACTTAAGAGAATGCTATACTACAAACGGAGCTATACCTCTTATAGAACTGAACTATATAAGGATTTAAAGATGAAGCATTATTTAAAAAAATTTTTCTAAAGGACTAAAAAAATTTTCTTTTTAAGAAAACTATTCATCGATAAAATCAAATAATTAGCAAAAATGAAATTTTAAAAAAAGTAAACTATTATTATTTTTAGAAAGAAAAGTATGCCGACTAAACATACTGATTATAAACCATATTAAGAATCTTTATTTTAGACAACATATGTGAAAAACACAATCAATACTAGAAATTTAAAATGCCTATTACGGTCGGAGCTGGGTTTTTATTGCTTTAAATAATTCAATCTTGAACTACTAATATACACTATATATGTACTTGCATATATACCATATTATAGTCTTTTCGAACTGCGCGTCGAATTGTTTTTTTCTGGACTTATAAACGCGATTAAAACTACTTTAGTAATCGCGAAATAAATTGACAAGCAATTTTAATAATTTGATGCTACCATCAAACATCATATTATAAAGATGTTGAAACTGTTAATAAATTTTTAATTGCGTTTATAAGTCCGGAAAAACAATTCGAAAAAGGTTTCCAAATGTGTAATGTGTGATTTAATTGTAATAAGAAAAGCTCTATGTATATGATCTATCTTAAAAATCTATATCGCAGATTTAAAATTGATAAAATTAAAAAAATCTTACTTTCAACAAATAACATGAATTGTATACTCACGTTGTTATAGTCGTCGCAGTCTTCTTCATCCGAGCCATCTGTACAGTCATCAGTTCCATCACATCTATAGGAGAGTAATATACATTGCCCATTGTTGCATATGAATGAATTCTTACCGTGCAGATTTTGACATTTTTGTGTTTTAAAATTGGAGTCCAATCCTTATAACACAATTTTCATCTTTCAGTATTTCGGAATACAAATAAAGAAGTAATGTAATTTTAGATTGATTTATATTTTGACGCGTTAGTGTAATGCACAACTTCGAACAAAAGGTAGATATGTATAAAAAACGTTAATTAAGAATAAATCTAATTAAGAAAAATTAAGAATAAGAATAAAATTTTTGTCTTGTCAGAATATCTTACCATTAAACGAACAAGGATATAAAAAGCTGTATATAAATAATAGTATTACAAAACAACGCATAACCTGTAAACAAAAACAAATAAAAATTTAATTGTAATAAGACAAATTAGAATTTACTAATTATTGCTCTTTCAATTATTATTTCATAAAGTTATATGCATTAATAAGCTCTACACTTTTAGTCGCTTTACTATCGAAAAGATTACTTTTCTCGTGATATGGTAAGGCTAATTCTACAATGTGCTTTTTGTTTCTTGTTTCTTGCTGTTTGTCTCTTACCTTCTTAATTAAAAAGGCAAGAGACAAACAGCAAGAAACAGAAAACAAAAAGCACATTGTAGAATTAATCTAACATAAGTAAATGAATGAATTTAAAAAATGAATTTAATGTTCACGATGTAATAATAAACGTATCATAATTCGTTTCAGGAAATTAGATAAAATTTATATAGAGAATAAAATTTGAACATATTCCAAATTCTGTTTTCAGAAATTTTATGTTAAATTTTGCTTTTGAAAATTAATAAATTTTATAAATAGTACTACAAAAATTTCTTTAGAAACTTAAAAAGAATTTAATTAGAAATTAACGTACAGCATCGTATCTTGTAATATAAAATATTGTATACGTTCATCCGTTTCACGCACACATCGCGTACAAATAAATATAATATAATGCGAAACCTAATTTTTAGATAGGTTAAATGTATATTTTCTTTAAATATATTAGTATTCAAATGCATTACTAAACCTTTCGAAATAAAAATTGAAATTAAGCTGAGTAAAAAATAAGCTAACTCACCAAAAAATGGATACACAGATAAAATGAATGAAACTTTAATAAATACCATATTTAAAAATGTTAAATTTTATAAATATATTAAAACTCTTGAAATTAGTATTAAGAACTAAATATTTAAATATTTAAATGTAATATATTACTTATTTAATAAATTTATTATATTACGTTTCTTAAATATTAAAATATAATATTTTGTTGGAACGAATATATTTTAAATATTATATAAAATGTAAATAATTTGATCAAAAATAATTACGTTTAATTATAAATATATTTAACTTCATTAAAATAATGTTTGGAAAATCGGATGTACACAAATTTTATAAAAAAATAAAAAAAAGTACTCACCACAGTAAATGAAAGTTTTTATAAGTATATATAAAGGCTCAGATATATTATTGTAGCTTAAAGGGAGAAAACACGTGTCTTGAACCGGTCGCGACGCTGTTTGAAATGATTCTGAGACGTTAAATCCGAATATATTCGTTTATACTTACTTCCTTGTTTCCACACAGCAATTATTAAGACACTCTAAGGTCGATGTTGACAACACAGAGGCTGACAATACAACCATTTGATGCTACAATATTCTTGAATTGGATAATTAGTAACTGTTACTTCTGATTGGTCGATCAAATGCTTCGAACATTTGTAGTGTTACGGTAAATTGCATTCAAAAGTTATACTTTCATAAATCACATATAAATAGACACCTGTCATGATAAAATATAGGAAAGAATTATCGAATGCATATTACTTAAGATATTTTTTTTACATAGATATTTTCTATTTATTTTCTATTATATTTATTATATTGTTACAGATTTGTAATAAAAAATAACGAAAAATTAGGCTAATATATTTAATATTTTTACAAATTTATTCAAAGAAATTGAAGACTAATTTATGCTGAATCCCCCCTAAAGATAATTTTTTTAAATGCGTGAAAAAAAATGAAAAGTATAATACAAAACATACATTTTTACAGATTTATTAGCGTAAATTGTAACACTGAAATATATTGAAATACTATAAATTATAAGAAAAATATTTTATTAATGAAAATATTTGAAAAGAAATGAAAATTAATAAAAATATTTGGAAAGAAACATTTTTTTTCTTTTCACATATTTATTAATGAAAATTACCGAATAGAAAGAAGCAGTAAGGATTAAAATGTTGGAATTAATAAATTAAAAATAAATTAAAAATAACACTGCTAAAAAAAATAAGAAAATCAGTTCACACTGTAATAAAAAAGCGTTGAATTCATAAAAATTTCTTTCTAGGACTGCCTTGTTTTTCGTGAAATTTAGTCCAAACCCTCTATACATATAACTAGATTTATAAAACCGAAGTCCAAATACATCATTTATACTTGTACATGATTTTTGTATACATATATTTGATAGAAGACACGATTGTATTTCTGTACAAACTAAACTAATGAATGTAATAATATTTTATGAAATATTTCAATCTTGCAAAATAATAAATTCGTTTATTCCAAAGATTACGTATTTAAATGTCCAGTGGATGTATATAGGACATAATGAGGTACATTAGATAGTCCACAAGACACATCCTATAAATAATCTCTAAATTATAACGCAAGTAGTCTCCACGATATGAATAACTCATTAAATAAATTGCGTTCATTGATTTTTATTTTAAAATTTACTGAATTCTTTATAATCTCAATATTTTATATTAAATTGTAATAAAATCTTAATGAAATATTAATGCTGAAAATGGATTAATTGATACAGATTTCAATATGCAATTTAATAATATTTCGTTATTATTTATTGCAACTTCAGTAAAAAATTTCTATCAAGGATAAGATTAATGAAAGAAATCATTAACTAATACCTAAAATTAATTATCAGTCTTACCTTGTGATGATACAATTTACGAAATTTGTTAAATTTTGTTAAAATATCGATTTAATCTTTATTATAATTGCAAATATATATGTATATATATATATTGAATGTAAAATATGCTACGCAATAAACCATCTTTTATAAGAATATAAAAATTTTAAATAAGATTGTGTAATTATATTATATATGTATAGGTATATACCTATATGTATAATCAGTTATATATATTACATTATATTAATAAAAAATTAACGTCAGTTGTATCTACATTTTTTAAAGTATTGTTAGCACATACAAAATAAAAGATATAACCTGTTAAATTTTTTGTTTATAACTAATCTCATTTGTTTCATATTTTTGTCATTAAATGTTACTTATATTACATTAAATAATAACATAAAATATTAATGAGGTACAAAATTTAGATGATGATCGCAGTACGCATTCAGCACACAACTCGATCAATCTTCCTTAATATCAATTTTATCAGCCCTTTTATTATCGAAATTTTCAGTCAAATGTATGAAAATTTTACAGGAATATATATCTAATAGATTGGAACAAAAATTTCGAAATACATGAAACTCAATGTATAGAATGATAAAAATTTCTATTTATTGAATTGACAAACATGAAGAAACGATATAATATTGTTGTATAGAGATAAGTGATGTTGGTCTCATCATTTTACAATAATTATTTTAAACGAGATAGAATAATACTAATTTATTAATCTTAACAGATATAATATGTACGCATATCTAAAATACGCATATAAAAAACACGCGAGTGTCTGAGAAAATCGTACAGATGTAAAAAAAAATTTCGAATATAAAAAAAATTGATAATTCATAAATTATCCTAGTGATCATAATTTTTTGTCGAGTGGTTTCGAAACTACGCTACTGCTTGAAAAAAACAAAAGCTGATCGAATGTACGGCAGTCGCCAGTCGGGCAGTGCCATTTTGCTGTGTCTTGCTGCTGCAGTGGAAGCTCAAGTTCTCCGTACTCCTTGCGAAGCGTACTCCTTATAGTAGAAAATTACAGAATTTATCCCAAGGAATATGCCGCGTTGTTTGCTAAGGTCAATGGCACGATATAACAAGACAGACAATTCTAACGAAGGTATATCCTTTTACGAAAGCATTTCTACTTTTACGAAGGTATATTTTCTTACACCATTGTAAGATCATTTAGGCACGATGTTTTAACAATTGTTCGCCATGTTTCTCTAAGAGCATTGTTGAAATTACGAATTGCTCGGAATCGGGATCGTTACTTCAACCTTGACTGTCATCACAATAATAAACAGTCCGTAGATATCATGCTTCGCGTGTCTTATCTTCACGTGATCTACTCGAATTCAGATATGATCGGGTAGAAATTACTTTCCTGGCGGAAAAATTTTTACGAAAAACTGCATAGATCGAGACATCTTAAAAATTCTCATTCATAAACATTCGTAGTGGGATGTAGAGTTTGTTTAAAAAATCAAGAAATACTCCGAACACAATGCCACTCTTCGCCCACTGCGAATATCTACGCAAAATTAAGAATTTCTAAGATCTTGTTTCACAATGTATGTATTTTCTGTACTTTTTTCGTAAAAATTTTTTTCCGTCAGGTTGTTGAGAAATAAATATTGAAAATTCTTTTTCACGAGTATATAAATAAACGTTGTAGCGATGTAATAAAACGAATACACGAAAAAATTTCTACAATTTTCTTATCTTATCTAACCAATTGTATCTTTGTTTATCTCGCTGGTTGGGGAAAAGAAAAATAATTTTTTTCGTCAAACACAAAAACAATGCACTTCAAAATTTCGAGATTAATTACTGATGACTGTAATAAATAAATTTTAATTTTATGTAGAACAAATTTCTATCAAAGCTTATTCCAATTTATTCACTTATTGCAGCATTACTTTCTACTGCTCGAAATAATAATAAATCTCTTTTAGAAACGCTTTAAATCTCAATTATTCCGGTAGCAAATATCGTGCTTGCTTCAAATGAAGGAAAATCAATTTTTGTAGAGCCTGACTTCCCGTGGCTACCGCCATCCACGAATCTCAAGCGAAAGAATCATACGAAAGACACGACGTCCAAGACGAGCAATATCTGGACCTGTTCTGGACTCCCCATTGTAACCCGTTACAGCTTCCACAAGACCAACGGTGCGCCATTTGACGCAGAATTGAATTTAGATGGACAAAATTTTGAGAGTGTACACCATGATGCATCGATCGACGGGCACATAAAGAATAACAATGGGAAAGTACCGACGATATTGCTCGATGGTGTGTCACGATTTTCCTCCAAGGCGGAGGGATCGGCATGTCCGGCGACGCAGACGACAAATGCAGAAAAAATCACTGGCACGATAAATCCAAACATGATCAACGGCTGCGAAACACAGGACCCCCCGCAGACTTCGTATGTACTGCCGAAACAAAAGCACGAGTCGACGAACGCAGCTGAGGGTAAAACGACATCCACTCGGGAAGGCTGGAAGAAAAATAAAACGATGCACTACTGTCCATATTGTCACAAGAGCTTTGACCGGCCGTGGGTGCTGAAGGGCCATTTGCGTTTACATACAGGCGAGCGGCCCTTCGAATGTCCAGTTTGCCACAAGTCCTTCGCCGATCGGTATGTACAGCAAGATTCCTGTCTACACTTAAGACTTTGACGTAGGAACGTGCTTCCGAATTTTATTCCATTGACGAGAAATCTAGATAAATTAAGAATTGCTTTTGTTTTGAAGAAGCAAAAGTTTTGGTTAAATGTTAAAAAGCTGAACTAAACCAAAGACCTGTGATAGTTCTACAATGTGCTTTTTGTTTCCTGTTTCTTGCTGTTTGTCTCTTGCCTTTTTGATCAGTCCGGATCTACAATAGAGTTTTAAGCCTTAAGCCATAAGAAATGGGCGAATCACAATCGCTTATTCTTCTCGGATTCGACTGTAATTGATCAATTTCTTACGGCTTAAGGCTTAAAACACCTATTGTAGATCCGAGGTCAAGGAGGCAAGAGACAAACAGCAAGAAACAAGAAACAAAAAGCACATTGTAGAACAACCATGAAAATCTCTCCAGGATGAGAAAATGATAATCCTAATGCACATTTTATTCTATCACCTCTTGTTCTCTGTTTAATTGTCACTGTTTGGAATGTTAATTAGTATCAAGAACTGTCGTTATGTGATTAATTAATCTTCGTGGGGTTATTACAGCTCGAATCTTCGCGCACATCAGAGGACGCGTAATCATCATCAGTGGCAGTGGCGCTGTGGTGTCTGCTTTAAGGCTTTCTCGCAAAGGCGCTACCTGGAACGCCACTGTCCTGAAGCCTGTCGCAAGTATCGTATGTCCCAGAAGAAGGAGATCGTTTGTCCATGAATGTATGTTGGAAAGGACGCGACCAACAATACCGGCGGTTGTTAAAGGCTATGGTCCATTTATGCTCGTTTTCATCAATGATTAATTTTAATCTTTATTCAACTTACTCTTCATTTTTTTCTAATTCTTAGAGAACTAGAAGAAGATGAAAGATTTAGTTGAATATATCAAGATAAAATTTAATTTACATTGAAATAGGCATTAGTGTTACAAATGTTTGAAGCACTTGATTAACCAATTATCAGAAGAAATAATTTTTTACTAAAGTAGTTCTTTAGTTAATCAAGTTTCCATAGAAATGTCTAATTTTTTTATTTAATGAAGTCGAAATTGACGTGTGCAAAATTCTACGGTAGGTTAACAATGAAATAAAAGAGAAAACAAATGTTGAAAATGTAACTTTTCATATAACTTAGTGACAGATAAGGCTCGTAGACACTTCTTTGACTAACTGCATACAAATCTTACCATAGACTTTTCTAAAAAAAAAAAAAAAAAACAAGATTATAATAGTTTAAAAAATTATGATTTTAATGGTTACAAAAAAGTAATAGATCAACAGACATTCTAGAAAGATATTTACGTGCATAAACTTGCATATAAATTTAATCTCGAAAAGTAAATACAATCTCATCTTGTTTTCGTTCGATGAAGATGCAGCTCTTAATTTACTATCGTACCATATGTTCCATACTGTTTTATTAAGATATATATATGTATGTAATTTTAATATATTATCCAAATTATGCAGATATTTGTTTTGAGTGGGCCCTGGCGAGGCATCCCAAATTTTCAGCACTCTTTAATAAAGAACCACCTTAAATAATCAAAGAATATTTCAAAATATTTGTAATTGAGACTAATAAAAGGAAGGATGCTTCGAAACATTTGTAGCATCAAGTAGATCATAGCCAAAGTTTCAACAATATGTGTTGCGTACCAATGTAAAACTCATATATTACGTTATAATGTATATGCCATTTTTGACGCAAGCAATATGCGTTATATAATTAAACTTTATGCCATGCTTTACATTCCTCAATAAAATTTCGATTTTTTTTTTATTTCGCTTTTAACAGATAATTTCATGCGCTAATTATTTTATTAACATGATAATTCAGATTCAAATTGACTAGTGATACACAAAAAATTTGCACTAGAGCTATAATAATTGCATAAAATTATATTTTAATTTATGCGACATTTAATGCGGCTTGAATCGTTTCTGGGAAAATGTTAATGTTCGATTTGATATTTAGGATGTCAAATAGCTATTTCATTGGTAAAATCTTTAGATTACGTGAAATTAGATTTAAAATAATCTTACATTTAAATTGTCTTTCTCTAATTTTAAATCTTATTTAAATTTTATATACATTAAATATAAAATTTAATTATTAGTTTGATAAATATAAGTATTAAGATTATATTTTAAATCTAATTTTTTAGGTATAATATTATAAGATTTGATTAATAAAATAATCATATATTATATATCATATATCTTTTTAAATATAAGATCTTAATTATATAAAAAATACAGTCTCGAGATTTGCTTTACTGGATGAAATCTTAACCCTCCGGCAATGTTTGAATTTAAAAAGTTTTTCGAATGGCTATCTCGTCGGAGTTCAGGGTATCAATAATGAAACTTTTTTCCTAGGATGAAAAATGAAAAGTGAAAAATTTCTCTATTAACTTCAATGATTAAAATTTTCACTTTTCACTTTCCATCCTAGGGATAAAGTTTCATGATTGATACCCAGCTGTTGTGGGCTGCGTAAACATGCAAGGATAAAACGACGCAATAGCGTTGACAGTGCAACTTAAGATGTTATTAAGCAGTGCGAAAGCACCCATAAGTCCGGATCTACAATGGGTGTTTTAAGTTTTAAGCCGTAAGAAATTGACCAGTTAAGTCGAATGCGAGGAGAATAATTGATTGTGATTCGCTCATTTCTTATGGCTTAAGACTGAAAATCCTATTGTAAATCCGGACTAAACCAGTCATACGGAATGAGTGTTCCGTCGATAACTCTATTGTCTGTTTTGCCGATTAAATGTAATAATTTATACGTATAACAATGGCCTAGTTTACATCGAGCACTTGATACGCATATTAACTAGTAACTTTCTATTAAATTGTCTTAATTTCAGCAATGTATTTAAAGAATAATGTATATTAAATTGGTACAGTATGCATTAAATTTAATTAAATACACATATCATGTATGTACATATATGTTTACACATATCGCTGAAATTAAGATAATTCAATAGAAAGTTACTATGATACCGTATTATACAAGTGCACGATGTAAATTAGAGAGGCCAATTATTTTTTTCTTTTACAGAGTCGAAAATCTTTTTCCAAGATTAAAGTCTACACTGCACTAAATGTGTGAGGTGGAATTATACCAAGACGAAAAAAATTGTTTAAATTTAGATCTTTACCGTTTCTTAATCCAATATGGTATCAAAGTTGTCAATACCGTAATAACATTTATTTGATATAAAAATTTTTTAATCTATTTACGAAATTGTGATTTACAGACTATAAGTAATTTACATGAACGCAAACAATGTGAAGTTCTTAGAATTAGACTTACGTCTGTTTATACTAATGTAGTTTAATTTTAATTTCAATTCGACTATGTAACTCTTCATCTTTTTCTAATTCTAAAAATTATAAAAAAATGAAGAGTAATTATAGTTGAACCGAGATTAAAGTTAATCTACATTGATAAAAACGGGAATCAGAATTTAATTAAACCGCTGTTATTTTGTGGAAATTATGTACTTATATGTGCGTGTGAGATATTGCTATAGTATATAAAAATACGTCGCATGTTATTGGTAAAACAGCGATCTCATCGGAGTTCGAATTTTACTTTAGAATCCTCTTAAGTAGTCACCACAGCCATATTGAATCGTGACGTCAGGAGCAAGAAATGACACATTAATTTTTGTTACGTGCCATTTGTAAATGAAAACAATTTGGATAAAACAAAATAATGAGATCGCTTTAAAACATTTGTAAAAATAAACGGAAATCATTATGATTATCTCCTCTGACAGTCAGTAAATAATCGTTAAAAAAAAGTGATAAAAGACATGTGTAAGTTAAAATAGATTACGCATGCGCGTTGAATAAAAGCATTTCATGTGCCTTTTATGACTTTATGGCCGGTATTCATAGGCCGGTATTCATAGTCGGTTCTTATTTTAAGATCGTCTTAAGTAATGTCTTAAGTCGCTAATGCGGCCTTCTGATTGGTTCATGACATCTTAAGACTGTACTTAAGACGGTCTTGAATATAAGATCTGACTATGGCCGGTATTCATAGGCCGGTATTCATAGTCGGTTCTTATTTCAAAACCGTCTTATAGCGTTTTCGATTGGGAAAAAGTTAGTGCGCACTCAGTTCACACCAACTCTGGACGAGTTCCATGGGTTGCACTGAATAGTGCAAGTTCAAAAGAACACGCCAAGATTTTCAGTGTTAAAGTTGAAGTACCATTTCGAGTTGTAAGATTGTAAGGACTTGACTAGACGGTAGGAAGAACGCAGAAAAATAACTTCGACATCTCATGTTCATAACTTTAAGTAATGATTTTTTACTATATGTAATTAAATAATATATAAAATATCAAGAATATCATATATGTACATACTTATCAATAATTGTACATATTTGTATATGTTGCGTTTTCAGTTTAACTGTGTTACTTGCTCTACTGTATATACTTATACTGTGACAAAACAATGCACTGATATCCTATACAGTATCAGTGTATCCAGTGCACTGAACTGGCACCGTTAAACTGGAAACACAATAGACAGGGAATAACGAGCCGTCCAATCAGACCTCTGGGATATAATATCGAACTTATATCCCAAAGCTCTGATTGGACAGCTCGTTATTCCCTGTTGCCTGTGCCTATTGCCTGTGTCTATTGTGTTTCCAGCTTTAGTGCGCACTACGCAAGTGTTGTGCGGTCAAATGAACACGTGACACTAGTCAAGTACGCATTGGTACGCAATCGAACACGCTCTTGACACTGAGTGCAGCCAGTGCACCCCAATCGAAAACGCTACTAGATTGGACTATAAATTTCACTTTTGATTTTATCAGCAACATGTCTTTCCTTCCACTAGAGCACTAGAAACGTAGGTATTAGGGCCTGAGCACAATAGAGGAACAGGAATTAGATATTAAGATTTTAACCTATCAGAAACTGATTACATCGGAATACACGGTTTCTGATAGGTTGAAATCTTAATATCTAATTCTTGTTCCTCTATTGTGCGCAGGCCCTTCGCGTCCACCATTTTTATTCCTTTTCCCACTCATTGCTCTATCCCCATTCCATCACTGAATCAGTGACTGTGACGGGTTATGGTCATTACAGGTTATGATTTGTATTTGCTGCTTGAAATTTTGTAGCTCCTTTCATTCCTACAAGGTTTCCAACAGCTTAGAAGCTATAACCTATAACAATCGTATAACGCCGATAACCTTAGGTGCGTTCCGTAACGCGCATGATGCATCCATTGTCCTTGTTTAACATTTGGTGAGCAACAAGGATAAACGACGCATTATACGCATCATGCGAGAAACGGAACGCACCCCTTCTCAGCTCAGCGGCGAAGTGGGGAAAAGAGTAAAAATGGCGGATATGCGAATACTCACGTTTATAGTGCTTTACTTCCACACCAGCAGATCTATTCTGTAACTCTTAACACAAATTTCGTTATCATTATAACGCCATCGTTATCATTGTTACGCAGCTTTTTTACCATGATGAAAGAGCTGCGCAGCAGCGTTATAATGATAACGAAATTTGCGTTGAGAGTTACAGAATAATCCTGCTGGCACACGGAGATTGGTCAAGTTTCTGGCGTGCAATTCGAACCACGTAGCACATGATTCATATTTCATACTACAAGACGTTACCAGGTCTGTTCTTTATACCGTATTACGTTATATTCGTCGTATTATCTGAAATCGAAACACGTATGTACAATTGAGGACGTATGTACGATTGAAGATGGATTGAAAAAGGGAAAAGACAGAAGATACAAAAAAGCAAGGAATTCAGCTATAAAGAACAAATCTGTTGGTGTGTTTTGTTCTCCGTAATCGGCCGCAAGTTTCTCATGAGAACCGCCTTAAAACAACGCCTGGTGGACGGGATTTCGTAGTCGCTTCGTTGCCTTGTTTCCGTCATTCTTTCATGGTACGGATCGTGTACACCGAACAAGCAATAATCGTCGCTCGCATTCGACGCAGTGCATCAGTCGGGATTTCGAGATACTGCAAGCGGAACGTAAATCATAAGTCGCAGAGACAGACCGAAAGACTGATAGTCGGGACCGCGTGTTATACACGAGAACGCTTTTTTTCCGAAGCGTAACGAATAAAGAAGCGAAGATAGAGGTAGAGCGAGAGGGAGAGCGAGAGAGTGTGAGAGTGTGAGTGAGAGAGAGAGAGGGCGAGAGAGAGAGAGAGAGAGAGAGTGAGTGAGAGAGCGAGAGTGTGTGAGGAGAACGAAGCGGCAGCGCGGCATTGCACCGTAGAGGAAAACGGTTCTTCGACGCGGTCACTGGCGCTGCGAGAAGTCGGCGAAATCATTGACATTGGGGAACGGCCATTTTGGCGTGTTGTTTCCCACCGATCGAGTGCTCGAGGCGTGCACACATACACACGGAATCGACGTCCATTCGTTTTCAAGGTAAGTGAGGAACACGCGGACGATGGTGCGCGTCCACTCGCGACTCCCGCATTCCATCGTTCCCGTCGACCCGGCGTCTCCTCGCGCTAGTATCAATCCATTTCGACACCGGGCCTTAACGGTATTTGCCCCGTTGGGCCTTTCCGTTGCCTCTCGAGAAACTTCCAAGCGTGAAACGGAATATTCCAGTCGCGATCTGATCTATATAAAAAAATAGGAAGAAAAAAGGAACCCCCTTAGAGCGATTAGCGTCCGTTGGAACCACGCGGGAACAGAGCGAGCCGGCCACGGTATATTTAATAACGCGCAAATCGCGTTCACGAGTCTGCCCTTATCGACGGTTCGAACGGTTGCGCGTTTGAAATTCCCCCGAATTCGACGAGCGGCGTATCTGTTACCATTAATAATCAGGGGCAACTCGCGATTAAACGAGCAGCGATACCTTCTGTTGTCGGTTCTCTTTGAATTTCTGTGCCTTCAAAGTGATTAAGTTTCGTCATTCGGAGATATAACGAGATAAGTTTTAATATCGAGATTGTTCCTTTGTTTCTCCGTCGCGTATCAGTAAGACTTTGAATACATTCCGCACACAATACGTCTCGACCATATGAATCTTGAAGCACTGAAAGCCTCTCCTTTTTAACGTGTATTATTTATTGCACGATTAAAATGAAAGTTTACTTGGGTCTATAATCTTTTTGTATACTTTAAAATTAGCTTACGTAATTCTTTCTTTCTAAGGTGATTAAAATAGATTAATATATTATATAAACAGCTATGCAATTTTCATTTAATTGTTTAATAAATTTCGTGCTAATTAGAAGTTACAAATGAAAGAGAAATCGAATTTTTTGTAGCACAGTTAACTGTTTCATCTACAAAGTATTTATACTTGTGCCTTCTATATCCAAACACACAAAAACACTTGACATATTTGAATGTATTCATAACGAACACAGTACCTAAAGGCATACAGTCACTGTAGGTCAATTTTGTTTGGTTTTGTTCTCCTTCTGGCTTTCTATTCAGACGTTATTACAAATCCTGGTACATACTTTTGAATATGTTTATAAGATCAGAGCTGTTATGATTACGGTATAATTGTTAATATTCTATAAGGCATGCAATGCCTTATATAAGTATAAATATTTTATAACGGAAAAACACGAATTGATAGAAAAGTATAATAAATGAATTTATGTGTAGCTTTAAATTTCACAAAAATTACACAAAGAAATTATTGCGATAATTTTAGGTAGTGTATATGTATGTATATATATGTATATATATATATATATGTGTGTGTGTGTGAGATCATGATGTTTTCTTTCTTCTTTTTTTCGTCAGGAAAAGATAGTAGACAATACTACAATATTTCCAAAATGATGACCGAAACGCATATGAACTCTAATCATATGTTAAACTCTGGTTTGTCTAACAAATCAGAGATAGATAAAATGGATGATGTTGGTTGGAAAGCGAAATTAAAGATTCCACCAAAGGATAAAAGAATTAAAACAAGTGTGAGTTAATACAAAAAAGTTGATATAAAAGGTTGATAAATTACTAAGGAAAAATTAATAAATTTTTATATTATATTTTTAAATTTGAATTATTCTTAATTTATTTTTAATTTATTTTTAAATTTTTTAGATAAAAAATGAATCTTTGAAATTAATTTTCCTATTACCTCTGTAGATAGAGATTCTTCAAAGCATTCAAGTTTTTTAAATTGGAATTTACTTTGAAATGTATGTTACAGGATGTTACCGACACACGTGGTAACGAGTTTGAAGAATTTTGCCTAAAACGAGAATTATTGATGGGAATTTTTGAAAAGGGATGGGAGAAACCATCACCGATCCAAGAAGCTAGTATTCCCATTGCACTTTCTGGTAAGGACATCTTGGCACGCGCGAAAAATGGAACTGGTAAAACTGGAGCATACTCAATTCCAGTGCTGGAACAGGTACGATAAATCGGCAAAAGAGAAGTATAATAAAGATGTTTACTTGAAGAGAAATTTGTTTTGAATGTTGTATGCTTAATGTCATATATTGCTGCTTTAGGTTGACCCAAGGAAAGACGTAATCCAAGCACTGGTAATTGTGCCCACAAGAGAATTAGCGCTACAAACATCACAGATTTGTATTGAGCTCGCAAAGCACATGGATATAAAAGTTATGGTTACTACTGGAGGAACCAACTTACGAGACGACATTATGAGGATTTATCAAAAAGGTAAGATATCTAGAGTAAAGTGTATACAATTTATCAATAATCTGCATTAAATTAATTTACCGATGTATAACTCGCGTAATTTATATTTTCAGTACAAGTGATAATCGCAACGCCAGGAAGGATCCTTGATCTGATGGAAAAGAATGTAGCAAATATGGAACATTGTAAAATTCTAGTTTTGGACGAAGCAGACAAACTGCTGTCACAAGACTTTAAAGGAATGTTGGATCATGTAATATCGAGGTATGTTTATACAGAAATGTGACATTTTATTTTACACAGAATTTCTTTATTTAACCATACACTCCTTTTATGGTAGATGGATAACTATGACAGGGGGGGTTGCCACAAAACTGGAAATCAGGGAAATATCAGGGAAATTGAAAATGGTCAGAGAAATCAGGGAAAAGTCAGGGAATTTTGCAAAATCTTCTGGAAAATTAAAATTCTTGGCTTTAGAAGTTTAATATGCGTACTTTATACCGATGCAGTTTTGGAATACTACCAACTTAACAATTAAATACAAGCAGTGTCAGCAACACTAATATAGTGATTTACATAGATATGTTAAATTGCTCTCTCAACAAAATATTTGATTTCCAAATCGGGACAAAAATACAAAAGAATTCAAAATATTGAAATCATCAGGGAAAATTGTGAAATTTTATTTTGAAAATCAGGGAAAAATTATGGAATTTTAGGATGAGGAATTTGTGACAATCCTGTAAGAATTATGCAGAAAAATATCACAAATTCAATATTTTTATGTATGAGAGACAATTAAAGTTGAGGCAATTATAACATGTTTGTTTCATGTACTCATACTTGTAATGCTGCATTTTATATTTAATTAAACTGCCTGAAATGTGAAATGTCTTATCGAATTGAGGCATGTTGCAACATATTCACATTCTCTAGTGCGTCAAACTGACTAATCAGTGACTAATTTTAATTGGCTCTCGCATAAAAATTTACTAAAGTTTTACTATTTATTTCATTCGCAATTTTAATTGATATTGTTACCATACTTTCCATTGGGTATTATTAAATCTGATAAATTTTGCTAATATAGAAATGTTTACTTATGTCACACGCGTAATAAAATACTATCAGTTATTGAAAATAACCATTTATACTATTTACTACTCTTGGTTGGTATTACTTCTTGATATTTGTTAGTTGTATTATTTTCCTTATAGATTACCACACGAACGTCAGATTCTGCTGTATTCAGCAACGTTTCCTTTAACTGTGAAACAATTTATGGAAAAACACTTGAGAGATCCATATGAGATTAATTTAATGGAAGAGTTGACTTTAAAAGGCGTAACACAATACTACGCTTTTGTACAGGAACGACAAAAAGTTCACTGCCTTAACACGCTATTCTCCAAGGTAATGCTAATAAACTGAATTTAATTTTAATTTGATGCATGTATTCAAAGTAAATGTATTATTAATTTATATATTTTATAGCTGCAAATAACGCAAAGCATAATCTTCTGTAATTCAACGCAACGTGTCGAATTATTGGCTAAGAAAATAACAGATCTTGGGTATTGCTGTTATTATATACACGCGAAAATGGCGCAGGCACACCGAAATCGCGTATTCCATGATTTCCGTGCAGGATTATGCCGAAATCTCGTAAGTTAATCAAAAGATGTCCATTTTACTTTGTAAAATCTTATTTAAATTCTAATTATATACGTAATAATTACATTATCTCTCTCATCCAAGTGATATACATACTGAAAAAATTGTACTAGTATATCTGTATGTGATTCAATTTTTTATTAAAATTGTTATTAAATATAAATTCTTTTTTATAGGTGAGCAGTGATCTATTTACTCGTGGTATTGATGTTCAAGCTGTGAACGTCGTAATCAACTTTGACTTTCCGAAGATGGCAGAGACATATCTGCATCGAATCGGCCGATCTGGAAGATTTGGCCACTTAGGTATAGCAATTAACCTAATCACGTATGAAGATCGCTTCAATCTACACCGTATCGAACAAGAGCTTGGAACAGAAATTAAACCTATCCCAAAGGTGATAGACCCCAGTTTGTATGTGGCGAGACCAGAAGACAATAATAGTATGGAAGAGGGTAATGTGTCCAAGTAGTTTCGATGCACTGTGGTAAAACGAAGCTTTACACACGCTCAAAGAGTTTAAAGTGTGTGAAAGTGTGTCAAAGAGTGAGTTCACTTGTAAATAAAGCGTACTATGTATGAGTAATAATGAGCTGAGTGATCGAAGTGTCGCGCAAATGTCGATGCGAATCTTTGTACATAAATACATACATTTAAATGTACATAAGCTAAAACAAATCAGAGTCAAGCCATTATCAAGATGCACAATATGTAAACAGATATGTGAATAACGTAATAATCAATCATTGCATTTTATCATAACTGTAAATACTACATGCGAGGACATATAATATCGTTTTAATAGAGGATTTTTATACAACGGCTTCATTCTTCCAGTATTTTTTTTCTTCTGTTCTTTAACGATGAAGAAAAAGGGCATATGATTTAGAAAATCTATCGGGCCAATCTCACCGAGTACAACATACCGATTCACGTGCTCATTACTTTTGTACTGTGTCATGCATATATATATAAATTGTCCTTAACATCAGTAAGGTCGTGTATATATATAAATATATATAAATAAATTGCCCTTAGCGATTTATAAAATTTGGATATATTAAATATCAGTTGTAATATTTGATCATGGCTTGATTTTGCTATTTGTCAAGATTGTAATACAACTCTGAAATTCAAATCACTTGTCAACACTTAAACTGTCTTTTTTCTGTTTATTCAACAACTAGTGAAATTTTCTTTTTCTTTTTTTTTTAAATGCAATTTGATTTTCTTTTTACCATGTCGTGATTGGGAATCAGAGGTTGTACAATTGACTAGTTTTATATAATTATTTTTTATAAAGAACTGGCTGGTGGACTCCACAACAAAAATAGAGATTCTATGGCTGATGCTGATAATAATATATGTCCAATCACAGCCTATATTTAATTATACAACAGTCTATCAGGGGCTAAAATTGAATTTAAAAATTGTGAAGGTTGTTAAAATTAATGAAAATGCGCGGAAGACGGAATAAATGAATCGCAAGTGAATGCACATGAGGGCGCAGCTCACACTGGAATGTGAATGTAAGGTGCATTATGAACGAATACTCTATCTGTCGTGAAAGATAAAATAACTGCCAAAGTTATTGTATTGATATCGACATAGAATCTCTAGAGATCTCCATAAAAATATGGATAAGCACGAAGAAGAGTAAAAGAGGTGCAGGAAATTACTGTTTCGTATGCATGACTGTGTAGTTAAAATTTAAGAATTCGAAAGCCACCAGCCAAATATGACTTAGGTTTTTGGATGTGAAAAGTATGGAACAATCTGCGTACCAAAATATTTCATATTTGAGAGGAAAGAATCCTCTTTGAATGGAATATTAGTGATATAGAAGGAAGTTTAAAATGTATTTAGGGCTGTAATATCAGAAACTGTGAGCTTATCACGGGAAAAACTGTAGATAATAGATAAACAGTAATGAGTTAACTGCTGACACAAAAAAAAGAAAATGAAATTGCTAACAATTGGACATTTAAACAGATTTGTATAGAATATATTGATCTGGACGAATGGTTGTTCATGCTCGCTGCCTTCAACCTTCGACCAATATATGTAATTTTTGTTTATAGCGACACCAAGTACATGGCTTAAGTTTGACGCAAGTTCAAAGTACATTTTCGAGTTCAGATATATTCCGCGAGTCTCCATTTTCGTAGAGTACAATCGTAGCTCCGCTAGTTAAATGTCAAGAAATAGATTCGCATTTTTGTGAAATCTAATGTAAATGAATACATGCGTTATCATATTCACGAATTAGCTTATCATGAGCTTTGCAGATTGTCTTGTGGTCTTGCAAGATAATTTATTTTACATATACGACTCTACGATTCTGGAAAATTTATACACTCTTGATCGCAAATGCCATAAATCTGACTCGTCAATGTAATATGAAAAAAGAAGTCTTTAGGTAAACATCATTGCGCGATTATCACTTTTGTTTACCGCGGATTTATAAATTGCAAAACGATCGTTTATCGAGGATTTATTGCAAAGCGAGTTTTTAGTTGCCAAATGATCGCAACCGGGTAATAAGTTGCAAAATAATGGCAATTGGGCGATGAGTTGCAAAATAATCGCAATCGGGTAAAATTGCTAAATAATCACAACCGGGTTATAAGTTGCAAAGTGATCGCATTTGCGACTTATTACCCGATTTGCAGACATGTATACGTGCATTCGTGATCTATGCGCGATTGAATGAAAGAGGGGTAAATTAATGTAATATAATGAATCACGCAAAGATTATTGTGTGAAACAGAAAGCAGTACTATAATTGAAATACGTCGAAATATGATGTACCAAACCGCGTCTTTCTATTTTAAATTTCTATTTGCTTCCTCGATAGTCTTCGATTCAGCAAAATTTTTCTAACGTATTTGGCTACCGTTATAACTATACCGGCAGATAAATATCGAATGAGAAGTCAGTGTTGATATTGCAACAACTTTGTTATCGGTAATGTCCACTAACGATTACAATCGGATAATCTACTCACAACACTGTCTTCTACTTAACGGAGATAACGAAAACAAAAATAATCTGCCAGATAATGATGATGCCGTTGACCACATATAATATGAACAACCAGAGCAGACCGGAAGACCAGCAATTATATCTGCTACGATTTGATAATTTATTAGGTTCTTTTTTGTGTCACTGTTGCAAAGATACTGTAATGAATTAAACTAACGTGCGATCTTGTTGATCAAATGATCTGTCGCCCACTGCATATTAATTTGATCAATCGGAATTGCATATGATTGCGTCATAGTCTAATATTACGGTCCCTCTTCATTTTTATTATCTACTTAATATATAAACAAAACGTAAATGGGTTCAATATAATAACAGTCGTTTCGCCAAACAATTTAATCTGCGAAATTGTTCCCATTTACAAACTACAAAAATCTGCTCTTATTCTATTAGCTTCTATTGTTTTGCTTATATGGCGATTCTTTGAAAATTTTTTTGGCAATATTACGTAGACTAAGAAGAAAATACTTAGTCTTACTGTGCTGTAATTGGAAACATCGATAGATCCATTTTATGGAGTCTATTTTGCGAAATGTATTTTATTCAACTTTTGAAAGAGTCAATTAGCTCGTGCTAATACACAAGTATAAAGAATTTTCATTTTTTTAAATAAGAATTTTACAAACTATATTCTATATTCTAATTAAAATTATTTCCTACTGATACTTAGTGAGCTCTAATGATCATCTATAATGATCGATGCACGATGTGTTTGTATATTTCAAAGACTTTTAAACAAAAACTCGTCCATTTATTAATATTAAAATTCTATAAAATTACGTGCTGTACTTGACTCTTTCTAAAGAATGATGTTTATGCGAGATATATAAACTTAGAAAAAAGTGGGCTTAAAAAATCCAAAAAAAAAAGAACATTGATTAGCAATGTTATGTGAGCAGACTGAAGAACGTGGTATAATTATAATCTCTATTCTCTCTTGCAGCCGTACTTATACATATATCATCGTTCTTATATTCCAAATTACAGACGAGTATCCTTTTTGCGAAAAAAAAATACTGGAAAATAAGTTGATTAGCCTGTTTCGCAGCTGCAAGTTGCCAAAGTAAATATTTTTTACCACGTCTTCATGTCTGATTCATGAAGTATATCCAAGTGCGGTTTTCAACCAATCTTGGATATAACAAGGAGTGCTCTTGATATGAAAGTAAGCGAATGTAATTCGTACGTAGAAATACGATTTCGGAAGTAAATGTGTTAACATCCGGGTAACGTGCGAGAATTGCGGAGGACTCTCCAATTCCATCCGGGGGAGGGTAAATTCTACTTCTCAATGTCTACGATTTAAATCGTAAGTGTGAAGGGGAACATCTTGAGAACGAGCTCTCTAACAGCATCTCGTAGATCTCGTACCTTCGCCTGAATTATTTCCATTGGTTAACCCAATGTGGCGAGCTGTGTGCAAGCACATTCCCAACAAACGAACCGAGAATCGATCGCATCGGAAGTTTAACATCTAAATGAACAATCCGCGTTCGAATAACATACGCAGCTCGATTAATGATATTGGAATTAGATCTCCAATATACGTGAAATATAAAAAAAAAACAAAAAAAGTATAATTCGTTTGAAATGTAAAACAGTATCAGTTTATCAACTATCCATGCTTACCGTTTTGTTAAAGAACTTATTATTATATACATTTGTTTATCAAATTACGAAACCAATCATCCAAATGGCATACCTGATGAACGGCTACTATAATAATTAATGTGATACTATTTTGTTATTATTAATATTATTGCTACTATTATTAACGAGATATGAACCAAGATTTTTCGACAATATGTAACGGACATCGATTTATTTTGTGACGTTGAAATTTGAGTTTCGGTTATTCGTAAATTATACAAGCAGCATAAGATTGCGAAATTTTTCTTACATACCTTTGCTGTGTTTATATTTTATAATTGATACAATTAGGATTACATTAATTAATGAAACAGGAAAGTGCGTCCCTAAAGAACGGTACATGATAAAGTGATTTCGCGATATTATGCAACTTGCATATCTATTTACAAATAACTCGCGACTCGTGCGTAATTGTGCGCGGATGAAATACTTTTCCTGTATTTCTGATTTTTATGTGCATTTGTCAAGACAATTATTCTCGTTAGGTGTTACCGTTTTGGAAGCAATCCGTAAATGATATAAAACAAAATTATTCAAAAAATTTTCTTGTTCTACGTAACGTTATCATTTTTCTTTCTCCAAATTGTAAAGATGGGTTTGCGCGTGACTATAAAACATTTTTTTTTTATTTGTCTTCGGGATTCTGTTAGCACAAACCCATTCTAATGAGTCGTATGTCAATTTTGTTTCCTTGAAAGGACAGAACTGTCTCTAAATAAAAATTCTGTTTCAGTACACACGGTGCACGACTTTTTTTTTGCATTGTATAACCCGAGATACTTGATTGCGTCCCAAGCTTTTTTCCTCTTACGTAAAACGATCCCGTCTCATGTGGTCTCAAGATTATTAGATAAACAGGGTGAATTTTCTATGTAACTTGAATTTTCAAGACTATGTCGGGAATCGCGTCCTGAATTTGTTAACTACTAAGGCATTTTTTACCCAGAATTTTAATTAAGATGTTACTACGCTATTAA
The DNA here is from genome assembly GCF_001594075.2 of Trachymyrmex cornetzi. Taxonomy (NCBI): domain Eukaryota; kingdom Metazoa; phylum Arthropoda; class Insecta; order Hymenoptera; family Formicidae; genus Trachymyrmex; species Trachymyrmex cornetzi. Next base: position 5,074,101 of record NW_017296201.1, read on the forward strand.
AAACATCGTCTTTGCTTAAATTGTATCAATATACAGTCATTTACAAATTAACATAAATGTGTATATATATATATATATCAGGGTTGGGAAGTAACGCGTTACTTGTAACGACGTTACTTTTTCGTTACTTTTTCGTTATTCTTTTTTAGTAACGCCGTTATTTTTTTTATTAGTAACGAAAAAAGTAACGACGTTATATTTTCTTTAGTAACGAGTAACGAAATTGACCTCGTTACTTGT
>NW_017296201.1:5074355-5123342 GCF_001594075.2 Trachymyrmex cornetzi
ATATATATACATATAAAAGCGAAGATTGTTCTTTGCTGATATACAATATTTTGCCATTTACGAAGTTATTGTCGCGAAGTCTATGCATTATTTAGTCGTATTTCGAAACATCTGTGGACACTTATTGTTATAGTTCGCAATATATTTTGTAGGTATATCCGAGGATTATTGTAGCTAATGCACGTTTAAGCGGATTACGTCAAATGCGACGTTACATGGAGATATCGAAGTATCCTTATAATACGGCTCATATTAATTTATCGGTAGACGAAGTATGCATTTTCCTCTAATCACGTTTAATACTGCTTAATATTTAACGTTCGATACGATTTATCGGATAAATGTAAACAGTTTTCGTCCTAAGACAAGAATACTGTTGCTTTCATTTCGATATTGATATTACAATTGAAAAATTCAGTTTTATCATGAAATATCGTTATGAAATAGCAAGAACACCGGTGACAGGGATATTTGTAATATCGTTAGCATCTCTAAAAATTTACGTCAACAAATCGAATGTAAACGACACGAGAATTATTCGTAAAAATAATTTTTTAAATTAATTTAAAAAATTGGAAATGTATAATTTACAAAAAATCCTATGTAGGATTCCCGATGTCGAACCGTCAGCAAAAGTAAAAGAGTACCATGAAAAGCATTTACTATCGAAAATGAAACATGATACTTCAATACTATGGGATAAGCATCCGTATTTCGATACTATTGCCGTTATCGTAAGCCTCCATCCTCCGCGGCTCTTTCAAGGGAGGAGGAGAAGGAGGATCTGTGGAGAGCAGAATCCGTGTGGAGAACAAACCGTGGCTCGAAGAGTGGGCGGAGAAGAGGGCATAAGAATTATGCTGTCAGACCCTTGGCGCGATATAAACGCTAGGCCGCTATTGATTTTAAGTAGTTGCTTAAATAGCGTCGTTCGGCCGTGCCACCATGGCATCGTCGGATGCATCGCGCTCAAAGAGAAGACGCGTTATCGCCTCTCTTTCCTTCTTATCTTCGCAACGTCTGCAAATCCACCTTCAGTGAGAACACTCGACACCACACGTTCTATATTTCCACATTCTCTAACCATATTTATTTCTTCGCGTCTTATTTTTATTTGTTACTTCAATTTTATTTCAGTTTTGTTTACAGAAAATCATTTAATGAATGATTTCCCAGATAGCGCATAATATTTATGAAATATTTACAAAATATTTGTAAGATTTATTTTGAACATTTTGAAAATATTTTTGTGGTTTAAATTGCACAGATCAAAGATATTTGTTATAAATATTATAAAATGTTTATTGTAAATATTGTAACAAATGTTACGAAAATTACTTAAAAAGACATATAATTCAAATAAAAAATATCTTCTAGAAATATATTTTATTTATGTTTATCATAAATATTATTGACAATATATAAAACGTTTATTCTATATTTTAATAATATCTCGAATAAAGTTTTATATGAAATAGGTACAAAATGTTTATATAATATTTAAATAAATAAATAATAAAATTTATGAATATTTATCATAAATATTCGTGCGCACTGTCTGGGTTATTATTACATGAAAAAATATCATATGCGACTGTGGTCCACTTGTGTTCATTTCTATCAATAGGGTTAACTTTAATCTGGGTTTAATTTATTCTTTATCTTTTTCTAATTCTTAGAACTAGAAAAGTAAGTTAAACCAAGATTAAAGTTAATCTATACATAGAAACGGGCACTGATGCTAAAAATTTCGAAGTATTTTTTCATTGGTTAATTAGTGAAATTCTTTTTTCCGATTAGCCAAGCAAATGAATCGCACTCCAGATTTGTAGTTTTATATATTTCTTTTTCTAATATTGTGCGAAGTCTGGAAAATGGCAAAAGCGGGATTTGCTTTTACATCATCTAGAAAGGTGATGACAATTTTCATTGAATCTTATCGAAGTCCGATCCATTTATGTAGGTGTATGCTGCTTTAAGCTCTTCTCTGTTAAATTAATGAATAATTCATCACACTAATTAATTAAAAACGTATTATCAAAGAATACGGTTAACGTTTTTATTTTAGCTATTTATTTTTCCTATCGGTCGATCAAGTTTCAAGAAGAACACCTACATTTTTGCATACCTATCTCCAGCTACGCTCTCTGGCTAGCGATTCAAATCGTTTATATCAATTTTACCGATATTTTTAAAACAAACAAAACAACAGGTCGATTCTATTTATTTTCATAAAGCATACAAAATGAAATGACGAAAGAAAGCACAATTCTACGACCCTCTTCCGGATCGATTGTGTAAGATTTATTATCTCGTCACTTTGAATCATCTCTTCCTTTTTTTCTTGAAAGAGAGAAGGGGGAGAGAGAGAGAGAGAGAGAGAGAGAGAGAACACGTCGCAATTTTGCCGACAACGGACAGGCAGATATCGATTTGGACGGCCAATTAGGTCTAAGAGGTCCTTCAGGGAGAATTTGTACACGACACATACTACGAATCACTTCTCCATCTCGTCCACCACTGCTAACGTGTCATTCTTCTCGCCGCATAACGAAATCCAGCCGTTCCTCTTTCTCCCGCCCTCCTCTTTCTCACTCCTCAGCCGAATCCCATCTTTCTAAGGTCGTGGCTCTCTCATTTTCTGAATTATTTTTCCACGAGTCGTTTGCAGGGTCGAGACTCTGGAGACTCCGGGGGAGAGAAGAGCAAGGGGGAGAAAAAGAGAAAGAGAGATTCGTACGGTCGAGGGAGTCCGTATGCCATACACATCCCTCCGGCTCGAATATATAGGCGACGACAATGCGACGATAGCGGCGGAGAAGGATACAAGGATGCTATGTAGAAGAAAACGGTGGTATAAAGAAACGAAAAATATCCTGACCCGTATTCCTCTACTTCTATCTTCGCCGCCACATTTAGCGCACTAAGCGTGGCCATTGGAGTGTGTGGGCTTTAGGACCGATCCCCGGGACGTCCGTTAACCCCAGATTGGGGATGTGTTACCCAAGTCTGGAGATACGAAAGAATGGGGATGTTTTCAATTATGATGAATGATAATGAATAAAATATCTATCTCTCTGTTATTTCTTCTGTAAATTTATCACGGAAAATACTGTATCTTTCACGGCTTTTAATAGATCAAGCGAATTCCCTCCAACTGTTCAACGATCTCTTCCGTTTCTTTCTAAACATCGAACGTAAAAAGAGTGAGAGCGAGAGAGAGAGAGACAATTGAACTATCGTTAAAATTTAAACTTTCGATGTTCCAAGGAAGCGTCGCTTATTTGTACGGCACGAGAATTGGGCAAGCACGCGTTTAGCGCCGAGTATGCGACCGGAATACGGGATCTTAGGAGACCACGAATTTCGCTCGCCACGCGAGCGGAATTCTACGATGGAATTCTACGATTCTGTGGCCGATATCGCAGCCGGGCCGACGGCGACACCGAGCGCCAAGACCGCCCGCCCTCCACCCCGTAATCTGGCAGTGCATTTAACCACTTTGCGAAATAGCCGTATATCTCCTCGCTGTGACGTAGCATTCGATATGTCGAGAGTGCGGGATTCGGCGGTGAGATCGGCAGAACGGAGTGGCGAGGATGTGGAGAACGAGGGGGAGGGGGGGGAGAAAGTTCCTAAGGATAAAGAGACGCGAAGCACCGAGGCTCTCGTGACGAGGATGAGGGAATCCGGGGAGGGGGTGAGTGTAGCGACGACTACGATATGCGCGCGCCCCCGTCATACCCGTTTAGGGATAGAAGGTGGTCCCCCGCTCCGCGACCAGGGTGGGGTTGCCCGATTGTTGGTAGGGGATAGAAATGCTCCCGATTCGACTCGGCGTGTAGGGCGCACGAGCCGACTATTGCCGCTGGGGGTTGGAAGTGGGGATTTGTTACAGGGAGAGTATCCATAGGCAGCATAGGGGAGAGAGGAGACAGGGTGGAAATAAAACAGACAGAGAAAGTGAGAGAAAGAGAGAGAGAGAGAGAGAGAGAGAGAGAGAGAGAGAGAGAGAGAGAGAGAGAGAGAGAGAGAGATGTTGGGGCATTGGAGAACGTACGCGCGCGATTGCAGGGTACGAGGGGTGGTGTAGACTCGAATCACGATGGTCATGTGTGTGTGTTTCGTGTGTCTATATACGGGGTGTCGTAAAAAAATTCAAACTATATGATGTCTTCTTTAATGATTTTTTTAGATTATTTAGTCTTGGTGAAAATTTCACTAGAAACTTTATTACAATTTTTGGTAATTATTCAGTTTAGCTACCCCACCTCAAAAATCAATAAAAATAGGCTTATTTGATACGTTTTTGCATGAAACGAAAGAATCTGGCAAAAAAAGTGTCGCTCTGCCCTGTGAGCCAAGATATTAAGCGTTAAAGTTCGAGATTCTAGAGATTAAGATATCTGTCATTCCGACTCGTTGCAGCGCTACGTAAACGTAAGGTCTATTCTTTGGGTGGCACCCAGTTGGACACGGCTCAATTGGACACGAGCCAGCCACTCACAGCGCTTGAGACTACAAAGCTCCTAAGCACCGGTCGCTGTGATTGGTGGTGTCCAATCGAGCCGTGATCAATCGGGATCACCCCTATTCTTTTTCGAAGAATTCTGAAATAGTGCAATGAGTTAGAGTGAGACAAACTACAGCTGTCTCATTCTAACTTATTGTACTATTGTATGTACTCCAGTTCAGAACTTAAAGACTTATATATATATATATATATATAAACATTATATTTACATATTCAATATCTTATAAAACAATTCTGTGCTGTGGTCACGTGACCAACATTAATTCCTAAAAATATTTTCTGCTTTAATTACACAAATTCTCTGCTTTACAAACACAAATTCACTACTTTACAAACACAAATTCACTGCTTTAAAAACAACAATTGACTACTTTAAAAACAATTCAAATTTACTGCCTTAAAAACAACAATATACTATTTTAAACATACAAATTCTTTGCATTAGCAGTGAATTTGTATTTTTAAAGCAATGAATTGTTGTTTTTAGAGCAGTGAATTGTTTTTAAAGCAGTGAATTGGTTTTAAAGCAGTGAATTGTTTTCAAAGTAGTGAATTGTTTCTAAAGTAGTAAATTATTGTTTTTAAAGCAGTGAATTGTCGTTTTTAAAGCGGTGAATTGTTGTTTTTAAAATAGTACTTTTGTGTTTTTAAAGCATAGAATAGTTCTTATTATTTAAAATGTATACCTTTTTAATTTTTCTTATATGGATTAAAATTTAAGTCCAACATTTCTTTAAAATATACATTAAAGCTATAAACACGACTTCGCCGTTCTCGTCCAAATTCCTATAAATTTTACAAAATGTTACAGATGTTTCATTATGTATTACTTAATTCGTTAATTAAAATTAATGATATTACCTCATGATTTAAATAATTAAATCTGTAGTGAATTGTGCATTTTCGATCTTTTGTATACTTTTTTAATGTAAATGATAAAATGTCGTGTGTGTAAAAAGTCTTCCGAAATTGCATTTAAAATGGAGAAATTTACGATAATCATTCGTTTGTGATCGGTTAAATTCCGATCCGAGAATAATTTTCGGATAAATTTTGGCCACAACTTTGCATGCCCAACAACATCCTGGACAGAAAGCCAAGGATTTTTATTCATTTGCTCTACTGAATATGCCATTTTATTACAATCAAATGGAATCAATCTACAGCAAAGAAGTATTTATTCCAGAACGACAACCGCTTGTTGACCGCTTAATGAGCTCTTTCATCTGATTGGCATATTCCATTAGATCCTAAAATATAGACCAATCAGATGAAAGTGCTCCAAACTACACTGTTTCACTCTAATAGCATATTTCACTGGCAGAACTGGTGCGCATTCAGTACACATTAAAGCTGTTGTACATTAACCTAATCTGATTGTAAACGTGAGAGATCTCAGTTAATAAAATACCCAATGTATATTTTATCAAATATCACAATAAAATGTATTAAGGATTTCGTGGTTTAATTTATTTCTATATTTTTATTAAACGTACATTTTTATGTCGATTTGTGTACAACAGCTTTAAAGTGCACTGAGTGCGCACCAGCTCTGCCAGTGAAATGCGCTATAACTTATTGCACTATTTCAGAATTCTTCGAAAAAGAACAGATTGTACGTATATGTAACGCTGTAGCTAAAATAGCTAAGTAGCAGAAGTCGACACGCAGTACGCACAGTCAAGTCTAGCAAGACCGCTCGAGCAGGATGGACCTGTGTCTGCCCTGTTTCGGGTATTGCATCATCTCATTAATTTTTTGCTGAAAAGCGTTTTCGGCTATAACTGTGATTTGCATTACATTATTACTTTGAGAAGATTGGCCACGTAAATCCAACTAAGTTGGAACCCGGGCCATACAAATATAGAAGAAGAAGAAGCTAAGTAGAGAGTCGGAATGACAGATATCTTAACCTCTAAAATCTCGAACTTTAACGCTTAACATCTCGGCTCGCAGAGCGATACTTTTTTTGCCAGATTCTTTCGTTTCATGCAAAAACGTATCGAATAAGCCTATTTTTATTGATTTTTGAGGTGGGGTAGCTAAACTGAATAATTACCCAATTTTTCTTCACGTTTACTAAACGTCGTAATAGTGAGTCGTCAAAAAAAATTCTACTACTCTGATCTGCTAAAACTTCTCAAGTTCCTCTAAAGCTTTCAAAGTTAAACGGTTCGAACTTGATCTTTTCAAACAGAAAATTCATTTCGATATCTTGCTATTATCTCTCAAGTTCTTTCCGACCACCCTGTAGCGAGCGTGGAAGAAGGGTGCGCCCTACTTCGCGTCGGCGTTTTCCCTCCCGAGCGGCCCAGCGTATGCAACGGGGTGAGGGGGTGCCAAAGGGTGCGAGGGGATGTTAGCAGAGTACGGACGTATGGACGTATGAAAGGACGAAGAGAGACGGAGAAAGGACGACGCGAGATGAAGATACGAGGAGAGGAAAGCCGTGCGAGAGGGTGTCTCTCTGTTTCGCAGCCGGGAGTTTCGCAGTCTCGCAGTCTCGCATTTCAACAACGACGACGCCGAACGTCGCTGGTGTCGCCGTCGCCGTTTTTTTCCTTCAAGTAAGGGAACGCGCGCGCGCGTAAATGTGATAGATAGAAACGTAAAGAAAAAAAAGAGAGGAAGAGAGATAGAAAGAGGGAGGGAGAGAGAAAGAGAGAGAGAGAGACGTCGACAGACATAGCGAGTAGAAGAAAGAGAGAAAAAGAGAAAGAAAGACAGAGACAGAGACAAGGAGTACACTATAGGGGAGACACTCGCGAACCCTCGTACGTTGGCCCCCGCACAACGAGGAGGACAACGTTACGCTCGGCTAGCACGACGGGGCACATCGTGAGAATTCGGGTATCAGGGGTGCTTCCGTAGTAGCGGCGGCGGCGGACGGTGATGTGAGTGGTAGCGGTGGTGGCCTGGTGGTAGCGGTGGTGGTGTCGTCGCTGGTGGTAGTGGTGCGGTTACAGTCGATACGGCGTGGCGGAGGCGTCGAGGTGCTTCTCGTCGGCGACGACGCGAGTGGTGCACGTTGGTGGACATAGATTTACGTAAGAACGACGACGAGGAGGAGGATAACGATGACGAGAGCTTGTCCGCCTTGTTCGTCTGTCTAGTAGTGACGTCGTATGTGCTGGTCGCGTGTGCGCACGTGTGACGCCGCCAATGGATACTCGACGAAGTGGCTGATCGAAAATCCGAAGGGACGTCCTCGGTGGTTTGGGCTCGTCGAACGGAGCGCGCGCTGCTCGCGCAGAGCGAAGGCGAAGGAACGTAACGAGTACGTGAACATCGTAAGGATAAGGAGCGTTGGGGAAGGATTTGCGAATGGACGAAACGGGTCCGTTCAATTTCGTTTCCCCTTGTAGTTCGCTACGGTGCGCAGTGAGGATTCTGGAGCGGGCGTATAAATTTCGAGGTGTACGAAAGGAGCAGTGCAGCCAGTAAAAGGGGAATCGTAAGGAAGAGAACGGTTAGGAGGAAGGAAGGTGCAGAGAGGAAGAAAGGAAGGAACGTACAAGTACGAGTACACGGAAAGGAGGAGGATGGGCGTAAGATCGCTCCCCAGAGGCTTCCCTGTGCGGGAGACGCTTCTCGGCCGTCGTTGAAACGACGTGCGCGAATCCCGAGTGTCGTCGGGAAAGCAAGGTACAGAGAGAAAGAGAAAAAGAAGAGTTGCGAATCGAGTCGTGGGACGACCAAAGTTCGCTACGACGACGACGACGACGACGACGACGACAATAACGATCCATCATGGGGGTTTCGGTGTTTCTGTTGTACGCGGTGACGGTACTCGGTGTGGCAGCCAGCGACAATTGTGCCGACAAGTGCTCGTGCAAGTGGAAGAGCGGGAAGCGCACGGTGGAGTGCGTGAATCGCGACCTGACCAGCATACCGGAGTGGATCGATCCGGAGACCCAGGTGCTGGACATGAGCGGCAACAACATCTGTCACCTGCCAAACAACATATTTATACACGTGCGACTAACGAATCTGCAGCGTCTCTACTTGCGTGAGTGTCGTATCGATCGGATCGATAGCGAGGCATTGGCCGGCTTGACGAATCTCGTGGAGCTCGATCTCAGCAACAATATGCTGGCCGCGGTGCCGAGTTTGAGCTTCACCGACACGCCATTCCTGCGCGATTTGGTGCTCGCGTACAATCCGCTTAAGCGAATTCGCTCGCACGCGTTTAAGAACACGCCGAATCTAGTGAAGCTCGATTTGTCGCACACGCAGCTCGTCGAGATCGAGGCCAAAGGTTTCCGCGGACTGGAAATGCTCGAGAGTCTCAAGCTGAGCAACAATGAACTGTCCACCCTGCACCCGGGCACCTTCGAGCCGCTTAATAAGCTCACTAGCATCGAGCTGCACGAAAATCCGTGGATCTGCGATTGTCATCTACGTGAGATGAAGATGTGGCTGGTAAAGCACAATCTACCGACCATTGTGGCACCCGTATGTCACGGGCCCCAGCAGTTGCTCGATCGTGCCTTCACCGACCTCGGTATCGACGACTTTGCCTGCCGGCCGATTTTGCTGATAGCCAGCCGTTATGCCGAGGCCACCATCGGCGAGAACGCTAGTATCGTGTGTCGCGTGAGCGCGGTACCACCAGCAGACGTCAAGTGGTACTGGAACGGCCGGTTGTTGACCAATCACTCGGCTTTCAGCAGCTACCAAAAGATCCTCATCTTCGAGGAGGGCCAATTTAGGAAGCGGAGCACTCTCATTCTCACTAACGCGCAGGAGGCGGACTCCAGCGAGTTCTACTGCGTCGCCGAGAACCCCGCTGGCTCCGTTGAGGCAAATTTCACCCTGCACGTGTCTCTAAGGACGGCGGGCATGTCGACTTTAGGCTCGGGCCAGATCGCGGGGATATCCGCCGCGTTGGTGGTGCTCATACTCTTCATCCTACTCATCATTCTCGTGTTATTCATTCGCTTGCGGAAAATGCCGCTAAAGGACGTAAAGTCGTCGGCGCCGATGGAAGCGGCGTCCAGTGACGGTGTCGGTAATGGTAGCGGCGGCGGCGGTGGTGACAACAATCCACCGTCCGCAACCTCGACCACTCGCAGGAAACACGAGGAGATCGAGACGACGTCGTTCGCCCTAGAGTCCAAGCCACCCGCGTCGCTGCATCTGAGCTACGTGCAGAGACCGCACGCGGCCGTAATGCAGGAGAACGAGTACAGCACAATCAGCCGTTTCGACGACCAGAATCAGCCCGTGGTGGCGGCGATGCCGGGTGCCGGGTGTTTCTCGTCGACGACGTCCTTGATGCCGATCGATAATCCGGATCTCATCAGGGACACTCGGCGCGGCTCCACCGAGGACATCACGCCTTACGGCGTCGCCGATTACGGCCGCGTCGAAGCGCTAGACGACGCCGGTAAAATGCTCTACACCAGCTGCCTGTGGGAGGCGAGGGACAGCTGCGGCAGGACGTCCGCCGTCTCGGCGAACGTGTACCCGTCGAAGGAGCAGCTCGCGGTGGTCGCGCCGGTCGTCGAGCAATTTCCACCCGGCGCGAAGCAGATGAGAGTCTGGCAAAAGGGCGTCCCGGTGCTGCCGCCGGTCTCGGCGCTGAAACGCGTCCTGGGATCCACGCGCAGCTCGCCCGATGAGGGTTATCAGGAGGGCACCGGTACCGACGTCTAGGTACCGCTACTTCATTACTGCGATGCCCGGCACCGTTATCTGGAGCTACGTAGACGGCACCAGGAGGACGACACCGACTGCTAAGGGAAGAATGAAGGAGAAGAAAAAAAAAGAGTTGTCCTCACGAGTGCCGGGCGGGCGGTAGTGAACAGGAATAAAATGTGCCGGACGAATCTCGCGTTTAAGTGTGATCGCGTCAGTGTGACAATGATCAAAGCTAACGCATCATTATTGTTGTGCACAGACTACTCTTCACAGCTGGATGAAAGCGTTACGCTCGCAATCGCGTTTACGTACAGTGATGGAAGATACGACATTATACAGTTTCATATTCAACTTGATACCATCCAAATCAGCAAGAGCGATAGCACCTTGCAATCGGGGAAGGTACAATTGAACCATAGACAAGACGTGAACAACGCACAGCTCACCTCTAAAGACTGCCATAACTAAAGTACGCGCATCGAATCGCTAGGCGTATGCAAGGAGCTTTCGAGAGGTCGATGAACGCGTGGATCGTTACTGCAAGAGATTGACATCGTGGCCACCGAGAATCGTTTGCGTCGTGCATGAAGTTTCGCTCGAATGACTTACGTGGTCGACTGTCTTAGTAAATTAACACGAATCATGAGTTTAAGCGAATAGCAAAAATGACGATTGGGCTCTTCCGAATTTAAGAACCATCATCGATGCCCAATCGTAAACGAACTCTTGCAAACGAACGTTTGTAGTGGTGCGATCTCTTTGAGGCGGTCGACGGCAATTAGTGACACAGTTAGAGATGTCCTTGTGCTCGGTGCGTGTGGTGCAATCAATTGGTAGACGTTCGGTTCCATTTGTACTTGTGTCACGAGGGTTGCCTCCAGTGTTCGATATCGACAATGTTAACCTGTACAGGTTGTTCCGAAAAAAGTGGTCGACGTATGAAAGATGACGACGTTTGTCGTTGCGAGTGATATGAGTATGTACGTCCTGAATAACGTCTCTGAAGCTACTCACGAAAGTTTGTATTTAAGAATACGTAAATATCGCGATTGATAATAAAATTTTACGATCGAATACGCATCTTCAATCATACGTATTTTCAAGTTCACTTGGTGATCTCGTGAGAATCTCACCACAAACTCGAGAATGCAAATTTAGGTATATATTCATTAAGATTCTCTTATACTCGCAACGATTGACATTATTGTCTTTCAAAATATTGGCCTTTCCTCTGGAAACATTCTGTGTAATGCGGCAATGAAAGTCGATCGCAAGGCGATGTCTCGCGCATACGGAGTGCATACAGGAAATGCATACACACGACTGACACGACGTGCACCAAGCCAGGGACGAGGGAAGTGATGACGATACGCTACGCCAACCACGTCATTGTCTGGGCGGTTGTGCAGCACAATATCGACGGGTAATACATTTGTATAATGGCTAAGCCAAAGCGGTTTGAGTCAGTTGGGAGGCTGAAATCTCCTGGATAAAAAATGCATTAGGTAGCTCCCCTTAAGACGATAAACGGTGAGCACGGAGACTGGCAGTACACGTTTCCGGCGATGAGGCTGGCGCGTAGAATTGCATAGGAAGCGAGAAACGATGCTTAAGCTACCAAGTATCTCTCGCGGATTTTTTCTAGTCAATTCGGTGGAAGAGGGAAAGAGAAAAAGGAAAAAAAATAACAGAAATGCGAACGGATTCACGGAATTATTTATTCGGCGGGACGAGAAACTCGCGCTGGCAAAATGGCGCGATCTCAATTAGGAGAATACACGAGGGTAGTCTCGTTGAGTCAACATCGGGTTATTCCCTCGAAGCTTCGGTCGACAAACTCTCACGATTACGGACCAGCGAGCCTATATTGTTGCTTCGAGTGGCTGGTCCGAGTGGCTCTCGTGTCCGAGACGAAGCCTCGCGAAAACGATCGAGCTAGGGATATGGCGGCCGGATGCTGCTCTGGATCCATACTTACGACCGCACGTTCTCTGATTCGATCGCAATCGCGGTCTCTTGGCGAGTAGTACCAATTTTTCTCGAGTATTCTGTATGAAATTCGCTACGCTTTTATCCGATACAAATTTATTTTTCGATTCTCATTTTATTCGGAATACGGCTTGATTGAATTTCTTATATTTTATTTAATATTCAATTTACTAGTAATTATTGATATATCGTGGCGTAACAATTTTGCTGTTTATTTTGATATTTATCAGTGTTAAAGATATGTATCTCATATTGAATTTATACAACAAATATTATACATAATGGTGCCGATCAATAATATTAATGATGTCTGATATTAAGGCTTTTTCAATATTAGTGGAGTGTCATTTGCTAGCACGTGTGTTGTGACAATGAATCCAGAGTATATGCAGGCCTTGATCGTTGTCTTTTTGCACATGCAAGCCACTAGAATCAATTCCATAAGACTGTGATAAGTCCCTAAACCAATCGCGAGCGAATGTATACTATTGCTCAATCACTAAAGCTGGATTTCGCGATTGATTGGTTGGCTTATGCCTGACGTTGGCATCTTACGTAAGTGAGGCTCTGTCGATCCATGCATTCGAATGAATCGTACTGTCAAGTCGGATTATTATGCTTCTACAGGGGTATTTTTGCATCTCATGTTGAACGATTAATTTAGAGAAAACCATCGGACATTTATCAGTAAACAACAGACAATCTACAGTTATAAAAAACGTTATAAAATCTTCGCAGCAATAGAAAAACTCTGGTAACAATGTATTATCTTTTACTTCATAAATTGATTTTTATTGGATATTTTTCTTTTATAGATTTTTATTTTAATAGATAGTTTTATTTTATAAATAATATTAAGTGAAAGAAAATCGACTGAAAAATATTCAATACAAATAAGCAAAAAAGGTCATGTTTGGTCGAAAGTGGTGCTTAATAATACTTTTATATAAATTTTACAATTTCAAGCAAACTGCTTTTTATTTTATAGTTTATTGATTATGCATCATGTATGCGTGAATTTGACATGCTGTCTTTTTCTGAGAAAAAAAATAAAAAAACAATATTTTCTTTAATATATTTGCAACGAAAAAGATTTACGATATTGTGGCAACGGACAGTTTAATCGAAGTTACGAATCATTTCTCTAGACATCAATTTGTCTTGGAGACACCTTTCTACCCCTAAGGGAGGTAAATTAACTCGATCTGACGATAAGTCAAAACGCCAGTCGCGAGTTTCGTTCGATCGCCATTTAAAGTGTGACGACGTGCATTCATTTTGTATGCCGTATATAAGCGTGTACTCGTGTGCGTATGTTGACGTGTATGTACATGTGGATGAGTGTAGATGCGTGTGTATTCGTGTTTGCGCGTACGCGTTTTCCGTTCGTCGAAAAAGCACGCGGCTGAGGGAGCGCGCGCGCGCGATTTGGCGCTTTGCGTTTATCACCGATTGTTCTGTAGCGTAACGTGTGGAACGACCGGTTTTTCTCTGCTCAATGATCTCGAAGCCGTATCCGTCATATCGAAAATAAAAAAAAAATAAAAAAAAACAGCGTTCCGGAAATAGCGCCCACGGCCACTCCGGACGACATGTCGCGTGTACACACAGAACTGAACCACTTGGACTTTGCATTAATTCTTATATCTAGAGAAAAGGGGGACGAATATAGATGACATATACGCGCGCGACATATAAGTGAATAACGTTGACTACACGAGCCCTGATACGATTGTACTGAATATTCCGAGAATAAGTTACAGGGGGATCGCGGTACTTCTCTGTCTGATAATTTCTATCTTTCGTTGCGCGTAATTAAAAGTCGTGGTAATTAACCGGTCTTAAGTGACGAGAGAAAAGTTCATAGGAATGTAAAGCAAGTGACAACAGTTACGTTACTTTGAAACGAACTCGACCGTCGTTCGGCTACCATTCTTCTCACACGGATCTGGGTCGATGTTGGTACATGCGTGTAAAGAAGACGAGACGATCCCCCCGTGAAGCTAGCGACCCATTTTTAGAATGTTTCATCACGTAATTCACGGAGTACTGTTTTTCTCATCATTTATTTGTTTGTCTACTATTTTAATTGCTATTTTATCCGAGCAAACGGATTACGAATAATCGGTTCCTGTTTCTTCTCTTTTTTTTATTTCTCTCGGAAATTTTTGTTTTGTAACAATTTCTATTTGAAGAACGCGCCGTTACTCAATCCTACCTATCGTTCGTATAGCGATCCGCTCGTTAATCTACACGAACCGAATTCGTCCTCGAAAAAATTTCGTTTCGTACTTTTACATATACGCAGTTTTGCTTATATGTGCGATGTTAACAAAAAATTGTACGGTATACAAGCTCGCGAATTTTCCTTTGCGGACGTCGTTGCGTGTTAACTTTCGAACGTGGAGTCGCTCATCTTAAAATCGTGTGGCTCTTACATTTTGTAAAATCGCGAACTAATGAAAATGTCACGTTCTTTTTTTGCCACACAACTCTATTATCTATCGGTTTAAAATGTGTTTTCGAGCGTTCTCATGCATATCGACCGGCATGTCGATCGCTCAAAGCAGTCGAGAGTCAACTGTTGCGTGCAAGTGAGTCTTTATATCTGATTTCCACGAGTTTTTTTTTTATACCTCTCGATCGACGTGGCACACAACCGAGTGCCACAACGCCACATGCCGGTTCAATATACGCAGTGATAACACTCGTTGTCTATCTAGCGACTATAAGGCATGTGAAATGGTCTAGAACCTGTGCAAAACTCAATGCGAGCTATACCAATCGGAGAAACGCGATATTAATTGCGATTTACTGTCAAAATCAAAGTGCGAATTTTCGGGGTGTGTATCGATCACGCGATATCACAATTTACACACGTTATTTAATGAAAATCTTGAAAAAATGTGTTGGATAAAGTAATCTAACGAATCAGCTCGCTGGGAAATTACACGAACGTAATATCGTCATGAGGAAATACTGATTATTTATGAAACTGGAGCACGATAGAGATTATAAAGAATTAATATATGATAAAATACGTAATATATCACATGCAGACAAATGACAAATACTCCGAACTTTGACATTTGATTCGGAATTCCATTCTGCGAGGATCATTTTCAGTAAGGATGATCATAGAACTAAGAGTGATCCTCATTGGCTCCCTTGAAAGTTTTGCGCTCTAAAAATGTCTCAATAATAAAACTTAGCAAGTACACTCGGAATAATGCTATTTCATCTTACATTGATTTGGCCATTGATTTGCTCTTTCCTGAATTACTGATGTACATTCGACTCTCGGTATAAAGATTCTTTATTTTCCGGAATTCTTCCGAAAAATAAATAATTGTTGATGCGTGGCATGCGATATTGCGTGAAACAAAACTATCGTCGTATACACGAATGTTTGTCCTATAGGCGATTTTATATTTGTTAATGACAATAACTTATCGAATAATTTATTCAAATTATGTTCAACATTTCCACGTGCTATTTTGCACACGATAACATTAAAGTTTCATTATAACATTTTCTATAATTTACCATCGATTAATTTAATACTGTGTTTGACAACAACAGCTTAGAATAAATTAAAATATATTTAACGCTAATGAAATATGAATAAACATTAACTATATAAAGCTAATTTAACTTTTAATATATAATTAAGCTTTTAATCCAAATTTTGACAATATAAAGCTCAATTAAATTAATTTGTAGACGAAAATTTCGTTATCGTCAATATTATTCGATTCGTAAGGGGAAGATGTTTTTAATTTAAACACGTCCAAGTGACTTATCTTTTTTCTACAATAGGCAAGATGACGCCAGTCATTATAATTTTTGTAACTGTATCGCGAACGCGGTTACGTGTTTGCATATTTTTACGAGAAAATATATATGAAACACTACCGAGAAATGAGGAGCTATACGAGACGAGCGTAAACAACCCTGTGCACATATTTTCTTACTTCTTAAGGTAATTTCGCTCGCTGGGAGGAGCTCGTCCTTCGCTCCTAGCGTGAAAATATGCTTTCGTGACCGCGACGTTCGACGCTCGGTTTCTTCGTAAAAATTTACACACCTCGAGCTTTCGTACTTTCGGTATCATAAGCGTATTAACGTAATGTTACGCAGCGACGGATTTAGAATATTTTGGGCGCAAGACGACGTATTCCGAGCCCTTAAAAAAGAAAGATATAAAGTAAACCAGATGAATTTTATAGCTAATATATGTGTATCCCATATCGTAAATATTTTTAACTAGAGTTTATAAAATTGTTATAATATTTTAATGTTTCTTATTGATGTGGCCGAGATTGGCCGTATAGCTTTATTATCTAGGCCAAAGTTCGCATCAGTTGTTACGACTCATTATTGTCAGAATATAAATACAGCATTCAATGGTATTTCCCGTTGTTGTACCGTGGAGTAACAAACGAGTACTATCTGTCTTAACAATTGGCAGCAATAAATCGTAGTATCTACCAATCGACCGAGAAGTATTTTAAATTAAAGCGGTAACAGGACAAGTGCATGCGTGAGAGTGAAAGAGAGAGAGAGAGAGAGAGAGAGAGAGAGGCAGGAAGAAAAGGGATTGAAAGACAAAGTGTTAATTTTGCTGGATTCGTTTTGTACATAGACAATAATGTACGAGGACTTTCATGATGAATAAGCGAAGTAATACAAGAAAATCGATCATGAATTATTTACAGCACCTGATAATAATGATATGAAGCAGAGATGGACACGATAGATAAAAGAGAAGATATTTATTCGCAGTGACTTCGTACATACAAGCAGGTGTGAGTGATAAGTGTTTTCTACAATTTCCAAGTATGCGCGGTAAATTAAATGTCGTTACATTCTAATAGTGCGCCACGTTAATTTTGTACCCGATTGAAGTAGCGAGATTAACTTCTAATCCGACATTCTCTCTTTTTACTTAATTAGTGGAGATGTGGACAAACAGAAATTAAAAGCAAAAGGGTATTAAATTTTAAAATAAGATATATCTTAGTCTTTTTTAAAAACACTTAGAACGACTTGCGTTTTAAAGTACTTAAAAATCGCGTCTTAAGATACGAAATCGATTTTAAACACATACATATAACTGCCAGATGTGTAATCACGGGTCAAGAGTTAATTTCGTTCATGATACATGACGTTCTTTCCGATTTGTTATAAAAAGAAATATACAGATATCCGGAAAAATATCTAACATCTATTTATAAATATCCAGTTGTTACATAAATAACGTTCACGAAGGTGCGATGTATTTTTGAATGGAATTAAATGAATGAATTTCTGATACAAGTACTCAGGTATGAACAGAATTGCCAGAGATTTTTACATAGCTGTCCCAGATTTCAAGACGTCGAAAATAACGACGTTATATTACAAATTTAGAAATCCAATTTTTCTTCTAAAATCTCGTATGTAATTACGTTTTTAAATGAGAAAAATAAAAAAATTAAGACAAAGAACATATGAAAAATAGAAAAGAGAGTGACGCTCCCATTTACAAAATACAAGCTTTTTTTCCGTCTTTACGTGATCTATGTATGTTTCTGTATTTCGAAAGGAAAAATCTGGCAATCCTGAGCACGAAGAAAGACTCCCTCCCCCCCCCCCCCCCCCCCCCCCCCCAGACCTCGGCCTTAAAAGCTGCACTTTGTACAATTAGACCGAGTGTTACAAACCGCGTTGCGGCGACTAGTAACCGGCTATGTGCTCCGTGTTAACGCTAGTAATAACATTAATGAGTAACTCTTTAACGTCCGCTCCAACGAGCGGCTCGAACACGCGAGTCCTGCGAAAGATCCTCGCTACAGGTTGTTGGCTCCGTTAATAACCCGTGCGGTAAAACACATCCGTTATACGTCATCCTTATTACTGGGAGAGAATAGACATTCGTATATATTCGTATATACAACAACCTGAGTTTTCTAATCCCTCTCTATCAATTTTACATTTTTGATCGTAGTTTTAAAGCGCTGAGCGCATATCTACGCTTCTATTGCGGACAATAAAAATTTCAGTTTTAAAGATAATAGGACGTCGACGGCGTCTACAGGCTATTGTTTGAAACAATAGTATCGCGTACATATGCGCTCCGTCCGAAGGGATATCACATACACTTGTACGTATCATTCGCGACACATCAGATGTAATCTGAAAACCGGACGAAAGGAGGAAATGTAAATCTCTCGAAAATCGCGGGAAAATGATAGAGTTGCCAACGAGATTATTTTACAGAGTCTTTAGATTTGACAAAATGTAAATCTCTCTTCGAGAGCTTGGAATTTTTTATACATTCTCCACATATCCACATGTTCACATATCCATGCGTTTGCATATCTATGTACATGTTTACACATTCACATATCGTTACATATCGATCTACGTATAAGTAGTTTTTCAAGACGTTGCAGCGCTCAAAACAAACTTTGTTACTGAATTGATCCGAATTAATATAAACTTTTCTTCTTAGACTGTGCGAAGCAATGCGTTATTGTTGGCAACCTCCAAAAGTGAGCAGAGAACGTTATTATGTATCCTGCGTGCGCGCATGTTTGTGTGCGTTGTATATGCGTATGTAGGTATGTATGTGCATTTGCCTGTAGACCGAGTGCTCGCGTGTAAGTTATAAAGGAATCGGACCTAGTTTACGACCCTTAAGACGTGTCCCCGCCAAAGGGGACAACCACTTTTAAGGATGTTAACGATGTACAAATGTGTAATTTAGTGTCGCAGGAAGAATCCGTCTAACGGCGCGGTGTATGACGACGAATATATATAAAAAAAAAAAATAAACGAGGAAAAAGTATATAAAAATATTTCTTTTATTTTACAAGTAACGAGAGAGGGAAGGGCGCGCGTACGATTGCGACTGTTTAGAGAGCATAGGCGTATCTATATTTCCAAGATTACGCACTTTTTTGAAGGTATACATAATAGAGCAGAATATATTCAAGACGGAAATTGTTGGTGAAAGGAAGAAAGAGGGAAGAGCGAAAGAACGCGCGTGTGCGATACGCTGTCATAAACTCACATGTACGGTAAAATCATGTGCTATAACGACGGTTGTCGAAATAAAATTTTTTTCGATCGAATTAGTGGTTTTGTTTTTCCTATCCAGCGACAAGTTTTTAATGTATTTATAATGCATAAAAGTGTTGTTTTTCAAGACAGAAAAATGCAAAATTAATAGAAGCGGAATGTGACAACGAACGTATGAAATAAATTGAGGATAAGATAAAAAGAAATAAATATAAATGTAAATCCTGTAGTTTTTATAAGTACTGAATTGATGAAACAAAAAAATGGAATAAAGTTATTTCAGACTTTGTCTGCGTATAACTATTTGAAACCAATGTGATTACATTTTTATTTATATTCAAGAATTAGTTATTCCATCCATACCATGTGTACATCAAATTTTTTAAATAAAAGACAAGAGCTCGATATGCCCCAATTTAAATTACTTATTTTTAAAAGTTTTCATAAAATATTAATTTTACTTAATCATTTTTATTTCTAAAAGTTAAATATATTTAACGAATTTAATTTAAATACGTTTTACGAATTTAATTTAAATACATCAAATTATAAACCTAAAGTAGCGCGGTTATAAATTATCACATATATTGAAAAGGATAATTCCGGCGTACTGTATCATAAATATTTGTAGAGGATTTAACAATGTAGCTATTTTCATACGTTTATTTTCTATCGCGTTAATAATCATAAATGTTCACGGGCGCTAACGCGATATGTCGATATGTCGTTATTTTCGTCATTGCGTTTATCCATTGACGTTAAAAAGAGGCATTGAACGAGATGTGGGCGAACCATGAGATTTCAAGCGATTGTCAAACAAACGCCGGGAACGAAGAGCGGAGAGATAGATCGAAGACAGGCAGGACGATGGTGCTCTTGACGTTTGACGAGGAGGAATCCCCTATCCGTCATTATTATAAGCGGCACTTTATCAATAGAAAGAGGGTCATCTCGTGTCAGATCGATCCGCTTGCATTTGTCAAAGTGAGAAATTATGATGGGTCTCACACACATACATCATGTAAAAGGATCGCGTGAAAATTCAATTGGAAAGTATTCCACGACGTATAATATGCGAGTAATGTATGAAGAGAGGGATACGTCGAATGGTGTGATATGCGCGGGTAATGAAAGGAATTCAGCATAAGCGAGAGAAAATTAACGAATAAAGGAAACGTCACGTTCGATGTCAAATCTAAATCTGAAATTCTGCAATTTACGTATACCTAATTACGGGCATAATTAAAGTCTCGAATCATAAATTACGATCATTAAATCGGTCAGTACTATTATAAGCGCACCTCTGGCATTCATATTACTTTTAAAATACGTTCGTATTTTATTATAATCATCAGTTACATAACATATCAGATTTTATATATATAATTTGTCCCCGGATCTCGAACCGCAAGTGGATTGTCTAAAACAGATTTTAAGCAAATAAGGGACTCGTAAATTCTACAGCAAGACCGCGATAGCATTCACCGGATTTCTGGCCGAAAACGACGTAGCCTGATTGAAACCTGAACGGCCGAATTGCATCCGGCGACACGGGCGTTGCATTCTGAAATTTCATATCCAACAATCGCGTTATAGCAACAATGCCTTGATTGGTATCATTCTATCTGTACCGTCTGTCCCGCGTTTCTATTTGTAACAAAAAATCAATATATCCGCATGATGTCCCCTCCCGTCAATCTCTATCCCACCCATTCCCGCGTTCTCCTTCGCTTTCGATCTTCACACTGATAGTAAAGTTATTTTTTATCTATATTGTATATATATATATCTTTAATACATGGGACAACCGCGTTGTTGGGATACACAAAAATGTGTAAGCACATATTTGAGCGTTAGATTTAACGGTATATTTACGTTTTTTCGAGTGAAAAAGCATGACTGTAAAAGCTACCATTGCATTGTGTAACAATGAAGAGAGAAAAAGGAGGGAGAGAGAGAGAGAGAGAGAGGGGAGGGGGGAGAGAAAGAAAAGAGGAAAAAACAATATCGTTTGAAAGGGCAATCGGTTATTATTTTCTGTACTACTGTGATGTATCGGGTATCGATTGTGTTAGCTGAAATACCGTTATCTGCGTCTATGAGACAAGGAAGGTATTGTTTCTGGTGTTAACCGTAATATTGCCATACTCATGCAGTTGTATATAATATTTGTACTTTCATTGCACGAAAACGAGCAGTAGTACGATAACGATGCTTCGTTCGCGGTAAATACACGCAATATTTTCCGTGAAAGCAAAGCAATCATAATAAAGTTGAATCATATTTCGTATAATATAACAAGCTTGCAGTTATGAAATTGAAAATATCGAGAAGAATATCGAAATTTCCTTTTGAATACATATTTACTAAACGCCGATGAATGATTCTTCCGTCATCTGCGACAGTATGTTAATTTTCGTAATTTGCTGTAATTTGTCACTTATGCTACTTACAGTGATTTCTATTTTCGTTTCTTTATTTTTATATATAGTAAATTTTCACTTTTATATTTTATTTATATAATTTTTTGTATTATATATTTCTTTCTCTTCTCTGGCTTTTATTCTTCGTTTATCTCTTTCTTCCATGTTCTTGAAAGGTATTATTATTACACTGTAAATGCCGTTAGCCCATCTGATACGAAACAGTACAACTTATCTAACAGCTTATCTGATTTAACTCACTTTTCATATGAAGCTTAATGCTAAATTAATTAATTTATCTTTTCATGCTCTCTACTAAAATTAGAAGTCATAATGGTTATTAAACATTTCGCATTATATATACCTGTAGTATACATGTTTCGAGCTGTCTCTTGTTTTAATTTTGAACAAAGTACTCGCTTCACCGTTTACACCGGGATCTTGGCAGCGACTCCAATCTCCAATTCTGCAGCGAAACATACACGAAACGAGTGCATAGATGAGGTCACTGTGATGCCGAAATGTACGTATTGTACAGTATTTCGTTTCTATGCGCCGAGACCTCGAACGCAGCGCACGGACTATCTCGAAAACGTCATTAATGCGCTGTGGTGTACAGCTCGCGAAAGTAAACACGCGTGTGCATACGTATTAACGGACGCACACTGTCGGGCACACACACACGGTAAACACACACCAGGAAAACGACACATTATTTTCCCGAACAGTAATCGTGGATTCAGCCACGGTCTGAAAATGCGTATCGTAGTCTTCATAATAAGGCTGTTACCATGAACTATTGCGGTGCCCGCAATTCTGGCCTGTCTCGTATTTTAGGTCAGACTCTTCAGGGATAACGCGATGTATGCACGCCCATGTTATTTGAAAGAGATATGTACATGCATTCCTATGCTAATACGAACCTTTAGATAGTCTATCACACATGGGATCACATACATTTCATATTAAATCTAATTTATTACAATATCAAATATAATTCAAGGAAAATGAAATAAATTGTATACGGATTATTTTGTATTTTAATTTATGACGATAAAAATTTTGTTGTAATTAATAGGGTGACTTACCTCATAACAGTTAACGGTTAAAAAACGTTGGAGATATTATTTTGCGATACAATATTCCAACGTTGCGTTTGGGGGAAATATTGCTGAAGAAGACTCGAACCAAGAGTCGAAACGTTTTATATAAGAAAAATTTTTTATATAAAAAAAATAATATGTACAGTTTAGCTTCGAAGAAACAATCCATAAATAAGCTCTGCAGAAATAGAAAGAATAACCGATTAACATCTAGTTGGATAAAAGTATTTCGGGTCCCGACCTCTTTTCCGCTACCATTTTCACTGATTAACCAGATCTCATGTTAATTAGATGCGAGTAGAACTGCACGGAGGACTGGCAATTATTATTTACGCGCGTCACTTTTTTTCATGCTCTCGCGTGCTAGCTGGGGCCGCCAGTGCTGCCTCCGCTTCGAATTTACTTCGCGCAATTACCCATGGGTCTGTTCTTGAAATATCGCGTTCTCCACCACGTTTTGCTTTTAATTTCGTGCCAGGCCTCCGCCACCGCCACCCGCGTTAGTGCGCGGTTATTCTTGGAGAGAGCAATATTCATTTTATTAAGCGCGCGTGCGCCGGGCATCGCGACGTGCAAGAGACAAAGAAAAAAAAGAGGGAAAGAATGGGGAAACGAGAGAAAAGTGAAGGAAAATTTAAACGCATGTGGGATCTTTTTGCTAGGCTCCTAAGCTCGTATTTTATCGTCCGACGTGTTCAAATTCGCGTGTTCGTAATTCGCACGTTACTACGTAAACTTGGATGACCAGTCTTGTACAGACTGATTCGCTTACGGACTGATCGAAAAACCTCTTTCTGAGCTGTCTAGATAAAGCGCCGCTGCAATTAAATCTCGAGTAACACCGGTTGAGTTTTTTGAGTGCAAAGTTTGAGTATCGTTAATTGGCAAACGCCGTAGAGTTTGCTGTGCTATCGTAGACATGTATACCTTCTAAATACCTTTCCCCTCTTCTGGGTCACTTGCGAATACTGCGGATTCGTGCGATACGATAAAGTTTGTACTCCGAAACCAATTTAAGAGGCGAAACTTATACGATAATATCGGCCAAAACTCATTTGGAGAATGTCAAGGCCATTTTTTCACTTTTAGTCAATTATTTCTTAACACACGCAGAACTTGTTCAAAAATATGGCACGTTTATGTAACGTTACCTAAATTTTCCGTCTAATTAATTTTAATTGTTGTGTGTAATTTTTCGCATAATTTTTAGAACAGATAAGAATTCTAAAAGAGCTAATTTAGTTAAACATTTTTATTACTATTTATGCTTTAGACTTTAGACAATTATGATTTCACAGATGTACAATGTGTATATTAATATTTCAGTAAATTACTCTTACAATGCTATCGCTATTGTGATACAGCATTGCTATCGATACATAAATTTTATGCATAAGGAAATAGGTCATTTTTAATTAATGTAACATAAGTTTTTAATACATTTTTCACACTTTTAATGATAAAATATTCATAAATAATATTAAGGGAAAATGAATTGAAAAATGGTCAACATAAATGAATGAAGATATATTTGATCAAGAGTTTTGGTGCCTAATAACTGTGTGAATTTTTACAATTTCCAATTCCAACAAACTGCGCACCGTTTATTTATTAGTTTTAGACTGAAACTGAAGTACGTAATATCACAAATTAAAACTACAAGCAATTTGATATTATTAATTCTAATAAGCGTCTTTAAAGCATTATGAATAACTTATTTCGAAAAATATTATCTTATAATATAAAATATTTGTGATCTAAACTTTTATGCATTTAAATAATCTAATTATTAACTTAAAAGGAGAAAGAAGACCCCAATCTAATTCAATTTTGAAGTGATATGGAGTCCAATTGTGTGGACTCCTTATAACACTTAAATAAAATATACGTGTAATAATACAAAATAATAATACAAAACTTAAAGATTGAAATCAGTTATCATACTCTCTGTTATAATACCAAGAAAAATCTGATAACGGGTAGACCTTTTAAAAACTTATCTTCGCTTGTCCTAGCTTTTAGCATATCAGATGGATTTTTTAATGACACTAAAAGCGAAGTTTAGCGTTCAATGAATCAATGACTTCGTTCGCCTGTACGTAAAATTTACGTATTAATGTTCTATATCTAATTGTAGAAACTTTTGTATAACTTTAAATAATAATGTATAGAATTATATATATATATATATACAGAGTGTTTGATAAGTAATGATAAAACTCTCGCATAGGGATAGAGCGGACTAAACCAAGTTGAAAAATCCTCTACCATTTTACAATTTTCGCAATAGTGTTAACAAGATATTAATTATTAAAAATCGCCGAATATTGGTTTTCAATAATTTTTTACTCAAGTACTATCAACTTTACAAAAAAACAGCAAGTGACAAAAATTGTTTATTTTCTTCTCATAGAGCTCTGAGAATTTTTTCAGAATTTTTTAGTACCGCATTTTCTCATGTTGGTAAAAATAGTTGCCGATATAAGAAAATGCAGTAGGTACTACTAAGTTGATAAAAAATTCTGAAAAAATTCTTAGAGCTCTATGAGAAGAAAATAAATAATTTTTGTGTTTCTTGCTGTTTTTCTGTAAACTTGATAGTACTTGAGTATAAAATTATAAATAATTAATAAATAAAAAATGATTGAAAACTAATATTTCATGATTTTTAGTAATTAATATCTTGTTAATTATTGCAAAAATTGCAGAATGGCGAAGAACTTTTCGACATTACTTTAAAAGTTACAACTGTTTGAAATGATATGCAAACATATCAAAAATATCCATGGTTGCATGTAATGCACTTTGCGATATGCTTATAAACTGATATTTACAGACGTCACCGCATTTGGCTTTTTCCGGAATAACGATAAGCAAATGCAACGGTAAAATAGGAATATGAAAAATCTCGTTTTAAAGCCCGCCAGGAGCCAGGAGCCGTACCTGTAAATTAAACTTTAATCAAAAATTCCTGCGGAGCAAAAGAATAGCTCGACCGAGTTGCACTCTTGTAGTGAGCCATAGGTCCATTGGGTATACCATGGAAAAAAGATCCCAGCCATGATCTGCTGGGTTCCCAGCATCTTTATCGAAATCGAATTTCAGATCGGGTTAGCAGATAGGCTCGTATAGTTTTGTACGAGCGCGTCGCAAATTATTTTCACTTGCAAAATTAGAAATAGATTTCCAGTCACGATATCAATACGGGTTAACGTCGCACCAAATTACCGTACGGTTGGTCGATTAATTCCATTTTCTCTAATAACTACATCGAACCCACGGGCATGTCCCATTCGCATCCGAAATCAAATCACCGCGCGTCGGCAGTCAATCTATCGCGTCAATTTCTAAGTGATTGCGTGTCGATACGCTCGATTAGTCAACCGAAATTTGGTGACAGCTTCGCAGTGGAACGTGTCAATCGGCGAAGAAAAATTTCGATTCCACTGTCTGGGATTCACCCCTGATTACAGCCGCATCTGAAGGACTATTCTGCAACTCTTAACGCAAGTTTCGTTATCGTTATAAGATCGTTGTGCAGCTCTTATACCAAGGCAAAAAACTGCTGAACTTCAGCATCTAATCAATTGGTATGTTTTCTGTTCCTGCACTAGACTGCACTTATAGAATTCTCTTTCTCGCTTTCGACAAATATCAAACATATACCTATCTCATTTTAAGTCCAAAAGTGTACACTCTAGTATACAGCCACAGAAAACAGGCCTGATATCTTAGAGATAATATACTTTTAACAATAACATAAAAGTTGTTAGATTACAATAAAAAAATATATTTGAGATACAATATATATTTTAATATATCTTTATATAAGTATAATATATCCCATAAATAATCTTATTTGAAAAATTCATTATTTCGTCTCAGTTTTGCAA
Source organism: Trachymyrmex cornetzi (assembly GCF_001594075.2). Classification (NCBI taxonomy): domain Eukaryota; kingdom Metazoa; phylum Arthropoda; class Insecta; order Hymenoptera; family Formicidae; genus Trachymyrmex; species Trachymyrmex cornetzi. The sequence goes on from NW_017296201.1 coordinate 5,101,006, forward strand.
AACAAGCTTTAAAACAGTTCTCTTGTTTTACGATTACATTTAATAGGTCATATTTAATGGAGATATTAAATATAATTTCAATTTAATTGACTTATATTAGTAAAACGATATACGATATGTTTAAATCTTTTAATTAATTATAGTTACAGAGCTTACAAGTGTCACGATGATAAGAAATCACGTCTCTCCATTTCACATTTTACGTGGCACATTTTCATCGGGGGGGGGGGGGGAGCCGTTTAACAGTTCGAAGAAGTTTGCGCAAACGAGTGAAATTACTTCAAATTTCCGTACGGAACAGCGGCCGGGAATAACGGAGGAGCGTTACGCGCGATGGCGGCGTACTACGTTAATACAGATGTATGAATTACTGTCACGTACCACGAAGGTTTTCTGTACGCGATGCGTAATTTGTACCGCTGCCTGCGCTCCGTCGTGAGATGAATAAATCATTCGCCACTTATCACGCAGAAACTTTCGAACATGCACACAGAGAGATGCACACAGACAACACTCAGAGTCGTTGATCCCACACGTTGGCCGCTGCAGAGTCATATGTAATATGCGCAGTTTAGCTGCAGTTTACCTATTCCCCGAGAGTCCTTTTTCGCCCGACTTTCAAACATAGATGTGTATATATAATATATGCGTATGTGTACATGTACACGTATAGATACATATATATATACATATATATATATACGACGAGGGACGACGTACAACATCCAAACGACAATTTATCCTAGAACGCGTCTCGAACGACGTTAGATATTATTCATCTGAGAATCTCGGGCTTCTACCCGACCCGACGAAGATCCAAGAGGACCGACGGGCTGCTTTTCTTCGCGAGAGATGAGAAGAAAGGACGAAGACGGATTTCCGGCGAGTCGCTTGAGGGATTAAAATCTTTTTCTGAGAGACATCGTTATAACGGGAGTCCTTTAAACCGCGACAAACATTACTTTATTTCGTACGTCCCGTAATAATTCTAAAAATTTTTTAATAACAGATAATATATCAATGATTTAATAACAGATAATATATCAATTAATTTTTTGATTGTGTTTGACTTTTTTAATAGAGAAAAGTTAAAATGATCCTTAAGAAGATTTTTTTTTTAAATAATTATCTTAAAAGGAAAATAAATCCATGTAATATATTTGTTTGAATGCAGCAACTTTAAGCTTTCTTATAATTGATAATAATAGAAGAAAACTAACCAAAATTACCTTTTACTTTATATTCAGAATATAAACATCCAGATAATATAATATCCAAATTATTTAAATATTTATTATCCGATTACTCAAATCCAGATGTGTTGTTTCAATTATGTAAATAATTTAAATCTTAATATATGTAAAAAATTGAATTTATGGTATCGCGAATTAATTGCGAAACATAATATGCCAAAATTATTAAAATTATAACACATGTAGGGGAGCTCACCATGACACAATAACTTTTAGTTTATATATGTTAGTTTGTGTTTGCTCTGAGGAAGGCTCAAAAGTGACCCGAAACATGTAAGCGCGTTTAGTGAATAAAGAAGTTCACGTTTCATAGGTGCACAGAGAAAAAGGTTTCTTTGGATTTAGTATTCCTATTTATTTGACTAAAATTTGTTTTATTGAAACAACATATGTTTATACGAAATATTATTTGTTTGAATAAAAATTTTGTTGTTTCATTCGAGAAATCTCTATTGCTTGATAGAAATAACATTATTAATTGAAGTAATATCTTTCAATTAAATAATATACTATTTGGTTACAATGAATACAAATGAAACAAATTGTTTATTTGAAAATGGCAAAATATATTCATAGAGGTTAGGTTATTCCATGCAAATAATTGCTTTCTTAGAATAATCATTACATTTTTTGACCGAAAATATAAGGAAACAATGGCTTATACGTTTAACAACAGGATTAAACGAGCAGTGCTATGTACTACATCAATTATGTTTGTGCCGTACAGTTGAACACGCGAATACTGAAGATAGATATTATCTGTTCAAACAAATAATGTATTTAAGACAAAGATATACATTGTTTCAAATTCAAACAATCGCACTTATTGATTCAAACATTGGTTTGTTTGGACCATTCCAAATAACAAATTTATTTGGATACAATAAAGTTTATTACATCCAAAGAAATCTTTTTCTCTGTGTGTATTATTTGCGCGACTCTTCTGCGCCTGACTCCTAATGTCCTTATTCTTTTCAATTCTTTGATTTATAAGGAGTCTTGGTTAGTTTGATTTGTTATACAAATAAATATATTAAAAACTTTTCGAAACATTTTTTTTTTAGAAAAAATAAAAGTTAAATATACTTTTTATTTTAAAATTTAAAATAACAATCAATTTGCGTGCACAAATAATAGCTTTTTTTCGACTGTAATGATATTTTCCGGAGAAACAGTTTTTCAAAGTCAGTGGAAGAAACATAGCCAGGAGAGGAAAGCTAAATAAATTCTAGCCACTTTAGCAATCAGTTTTCTAACTATTTTTATAGCAGACAATTCGAATCTGAATTAATAAAGAACTATGCCCAGTTTGGGCTCCGGTTGAACAGCATTGAGACCTAGCTAGGATTGTAGAGCATAAAAAAAGGATTAAAAAGTTCCATATGCACAACTTTGTAAAATGAGTCCTTTGAGTGCTACAGCTGTTCAAAGTTCGCTATTATGACCATGTATTATGTACCATGTAGAACTGGTTTTATTCGATTTTTGGAATCATCTAAAATGTATTTGGTACAGTTCATTAATCCGGTTGACATAGTTATATGGTATCTGGAATATGTCCAATCTTGACGAAGACGACTAAAATCTTTTTTGGACCCCAAATGAATAGTTATAATCGATGAAGAGGGGAGAAAGACACTCAAAGTATGAAACAAAAAGTTTTAATTGCCTAATTGAAATGTGACCAATATATGGACCTTATCTCTCTTCAGCTTTCTCATCGAAACTCTCTAAAAGTAAAAAAAAACATCATTAACTGTTCTTCCTGGCATATGGATGTCTTTTTCAAAGAGTTGGGCATATCCCAGATACCATATAACTATGTCAACCGAATTAATGAACTGTACCAAATATATTTTAGATATTACTTCAATGTCTTTGGTACAATCCGTTACCGCCGTCACCGCGGAGAAGTGCCCTGGACGCAGAGAAATTGGATAAGACTAGTAGTACATGGTCATAATAGCAAACTTTGGGTAGTTCTAGCACTCAGGAAACCTACCCTATAAAGTTGGGCTTTATAAAATTTTAAGGTATCAAAAGAGAATCAAAAATTCTCTTTTGATACCTTAAAATTTTAGGTATGTCTCAAAGTTGTTCATCCGGGGCCCAAATCCCCCTATAAAACTGGACATAGTCCTTTGTAGATTAGGATCTGATTTACATTAAGATTCGACTTAATAGTTTGGATATCTGAATTCGAATAATCGGATAATTCGGCCAATTAATTATCAGGATATCCGAGTATTAGCTAATCCAGATTGTAATTATACTCTGCACGTATACATCAATAGTATATATCCATTATATAAAGAAAATAATAAAGATACAGTTATCGTTATAATAATTTATACGACAGTGGATAACGATAAACAACGTAAAACACAATTAAAGCCAAAGGTATTCAATTTTATCCTACCTAATAAAATTACAATAGTGCAGATGGTGGACTGATAGTACACCACCTGTATTAATTAAAGACTGGGCATAAAATGGTAGCATTTGGCGAGCTAATAAATTCTAAATGCATTAAGCTTTTAGAGCTTAATTGTAATCGCAATCTGCATTAAAGTACTAAATCTGTATTAAACTACTTTGTTTTCTAAAAACAAGAAAAATCTTTTTTAATTAAAGAAGAGAACATAAAAAAGTAATTGCTAGATAATAAGGTTTAATATAAATTATAATAACGATTTATTAGGATCGTATAACGTGAACACACAATAAGAAGCAGTGCCTATACCAGTCGAAGCTGAATCCTGAATGCTTTAAATAATTTCATGTGAATTTATACAGGGTGTATGTGAAATAACGCTCACTAATCATATTGTGCTATTCCTAACAAAAAACTAAGTCGAAAAATCCTCTACCAATTTTGCAATTTTCGCAATATTTTTTTTAGTTACCCAATGAGCAAAAAGTTTAAAAAATCAACGTACAAGGCAACTTTAAGATATCTTTAAGAGTTCTTTAAGAAATATCTTCAAAATATTTCGTAAGTAAAAACACTGAAAGATATTTTAAAATTGTCTTATACATCAATTTTACTATTTATTCGGCAATCTTTAGAAATTAATATCTCGTTATCTGTTGCCAAAATTGCAAAATGGTAGAAGACTTTTCGACTCAGTTTTTTAATTAAGAATAGCACTGTATGATTAGGGTTATTTCAGATACACCCTGTATACCACGTTTGTAGTCTCTCGAAATTGCGCGCCAAAATTATTTTTCCAACTTAGGAACGCAAACTGAACTACCATATATAGTGATATGACAAATTAAATTAGTTCGAAATTTTATAATTCGATGCTCAATTGGCATCGTTTTAAGATTTCAATGTATTGCAAATTAATAATATAAATTGTCCCTCCCCGTCTCATTTTCTTTGAGCCGAGTAAGTTCGTATTTATTAATACAATCCTGGTGCACAAACACAGAGGAAACACGCGATTTTTGAATTTCTGATCGCGACAAGGGAGTAAAGTGCCAAATGTCCGCGGCACGTGGTACAGGGCGACGCCGTGACAAGTGTAAATCACGACTCCAGGGAGAGCTCCGCGAGAGTTCGACTTGCCTTGCTTGCCAGTAGCGAGCTGCGAAATTGACGATGCGGGGCGTAGGGTGGATGGAACGGAGAAGGGTAGGAGGATAGGAAGGAAGGAAGGAAGGAAGGAAGAAAAAAGAGAATGCGCGGCACACGTGTGGCCCATTCGTTCCGAATCCTCCCGCCGCCACCTGGTGTGGGCATCGCACGAGGTGCTGGACGAGGCCGAAGAAGAGGAGAAAAAAAAAAAGAGCAGAGGGTAGTCACGCTCCAGGGGCATTTTTCAGAAGCTGCTTGTCGGCTACCATATCCTGCCCAGCCCATTCCCTCCTCCCATTCTCTCTCACCCATTTCCTTCTCTCACGTCCACGAAAAAGTCGATAGTTGCGTAGACAGCGTTCTAGGGAGGTGGTGAAGAGCGGGTGCCAAAACGAAGGGCGACAGAAGAGACGAAAAGGGGGATCGCGGCTCTCGCGGGCCGTTGTCAGAAGTTACCATCGATTTTTCAAGTTCCTCGTGGGTACATAGGCGACTGAGACAATCGGATTTTCTTCGTTCGCCAAGCGTCACCCGGGATATTTGTCAAGAGTCCGTGAGTCTGACCATATTCCAGATGCTTACTACTTGCCCGGATAAGAAAAACCACCTACTAACCCATTGAGAAATCGCTTTCTCCTATTCCCAGAACTTTATTCACAATGTACACGAGATTGTGATTGCTTTGAAAATTAATCAATTACGGAATATAGTCGAGAATTGAAATAGTTCATTCCTTCACGAAAATGAAATAATTCCTTTTTAATCTATCTTTCTGTAGGTACACGGAGAGAGAACGGTTTTACTGAAATATCTACAAATTTAGTCAGATACAGTTATAAAAATAATTTTATCGGACCATCAAATATTGGTGCAGGACTGTTCAAACTGTTGCTAGAATGTCAAAACTTTTTGCAGCATGCTTGAGCGTCCTGTACAATTATTTTAATAGTCTAACAAAAATATTTTCAGATATATGTCCAGTTAAACTTTTAAATATTTCAGCAAAGCTGTTTTTTCTCGTATAGTTGTATTTATTTTGTATAGATATATAATTCCTTTGTAAGCAAAATGTATGTTTAACAATATAGCGCAATAATATATTGCTCGCTTATCTCGAATTTTAGATTTTCCCTTTTTGCGTTAAATCTGTACCATATAGCATCGGTTGATTTTGATCAATTTATTCTACACTATATAGTGAGGTGAAATCCTCGTGAACCAAGTGCGAAAACCACGTCCATAAACGCGAAATCATTGTCGGCCGCGTGTCCGAAATTTCCGAAGTTCGAACGTTACAGAGATACGTGTCAGAGCTATTGGGTTATTTCGCGGTAAAGCATGGCGACGCGAGACACTTGCCAAACGAGGCTATCGGCGTGGTAACGTAACCGACACTTGCATAAACAACCTACCCTGCTGCGGTACGATCGATTTCTCAAAGGCTTATCGACACGTAGAATAAATGGGGTTTTCGTGTAATTCCGTCTACAACCAAAGTCATTCTCAAATTGTATTACCACTTCTAGAATCGCAAAACATTGGCATAACACATCAATCTGCGAAAGACTGCAAGCTTCTTATAAAATATATAATCACTAGCCATTTGCGCATCTCTCGATCGCATTTGCATCGCTGTGAACTACTTTTGTGGTATAAAATATTAAACAAACTCAAATTTGAATAAATCTTGAAGAGCTATATACATTAAAAAGTTGTTTATTTTTAAATAAGAGGAAGAACCGAAGTTTTCGACCGAAGTGGATTTTAGTGCTTGACAATGTTTATGTGTAAATTTGCAAATACGTTTTTCAATTCTATAAATAAAAAACAGGATTCTTCTCCTTATTTAATTTATTATTGTCAGTCTAAAAGACGTTTATAATTATTTATAATTTTTTAAAAATTACATTAATAATTATGGATAAAAAAGGATGATATTAATGAATTATACATTTTTCAATAATCTAATCTTAAACATCATTACATCATGCTACGTTCATATTTCTGCTCATATTCTTTTGTAATAAACCTATTTTCATTTAATTTGCGAGTCTGCTTCTGCTTAAGACGTCTTCTGCTTCTTTACTGTAATCGGCTTTAACGATCAACAAGCTCATTGGGCATTGCCTGTTACTGAATATGTGTCAATCGATCTATGCCAGTCGGCACAAAATGCCAATCAGCAAACATACGGCTTTACTGACTATAGTTGATGAGTGACAAAAGAAGCCAAGTCGAGTCGCGTATCAAAAGCACAAACATCAATCAATTCTTCAATCCTTCAATTTCAATCTTTATGTGCACATAGAGAAATTTCTGAATTTAAATATTTTGAATCAAAAATATTTTGAATTGTATTTCAGATTTAATATTCGTCGTTATTAAATACCAGGCGTTTATTAAATCTATGAAATCCCGCTGCCAACTGACTTTGACTTTACGTCACAATGCTATAGCTTTACTATATACTAAACTTAATTATATAGACACGCGGCTTTACAGCAAGCAGGAAGCATACAAGTTATGCTTTTAGACGTCTGTGCTGTGCCAGCAATAGTCTGTATGCTGTAAGGTTTCTTCTACTTTAAAAATTCTCCGCACGGTTCAGTGACCACGTAGTGTACGGTAGATATAGAAGCTACTCTATACCCGATTCTCCAACGTCAACACTAGGGTTGCCATTTCACGAGGTTTAAAAATCCGGAGATCGTAGCACGGAGATGAAGTGAGAGTAGGAGCAGGGGGAACCGCGTTTCCACTGAATTTTCAAGTCAAACATAAAAAAAATTGTCAATATTTTTTTACCGCATATCTAAGACAAACGCGCGATATCACAAATATTTAAAGTAAGTATAAACATTTATCGCAGAGTTTGCATATTAAGTCAGCAATTAATCCTTTGTAATGTTAACACACGGTTTGCGGCTTATGGAATAATTCGCACAAAAAAATTAGCTTTATGATCGGTCCTGAACTTCGCGATTATAATCCATTCATCAATGTTACATCGGGCAAACATGATATATTCCCTCGCGTTAGTTCCCACAAGCATCAAATGCGGCTCCATATATCATAAGTTTAAAATATCGAACCATTTAACTGTTATATAAGACGTTTGATGCTATCAAATGAATACGTTTTATTCTTGTAAAAATTGTTTCGTATCGTATAAAAACAAGATTTTTTATCATAGAATTCAATAACTTTTCCCCGTTTTCCAGATGATTTTTTTTTATGTTTTCAATAATATTTTGAACTTTTCTTGTATTTTCATCCTGATTTAGAAATCGTCAAATATTTTTTTGTTGCTGGAGAAATTTAACACAGCAATGTAAATCATCATTAATGTTACTGACACTGATTGCATTTATTATTAAGTTAGTAATATTTTAAAACTATGTAGGTGTGATATATGCATATTAATATAAATTTCTTTAAAGTCAAGAATTTTCATTTTCCAGAAAATTGTTCAAAATTCCCTAGTTTTCCCTAATTTATCCCAATTGTTTTCAATTTCCCTGACATTTCTCTGATTTTTCTGACTTCCAGTTTTGTGATAACTCTGAAAAAAACAACTATCAAATCAATTCAGAATCTAAAAAAAATTAATATAAAAAGAAAGAAAATAGTATAAATATCGAACCATTTTATTATTCTATAAAATATCATGCTGTTTGATGCTATCAAATGGAACAATTTGCATTAATTTTTTTATTGCGTGCGGTTAATTTTCATCTTGCGTGCAGTGATGGTCATTGTCATTCTGTGTTAGCATTTGCGAATTGCGAATCATGCAGAAGCACTTTGAAAAACAACTATCAAATCAATTCAGAATTCTAAAGAAATCAAAGGAAAAAAAGAAAGTGATATAACCGAGCGATATTGTAGAATTAAAGTTCCCGCATAAGATGCCGTATTTCTTTACAACTCCAACGGTTTTTAGCAATTCTCTTTTTATCTTTAATTCGATTTTATACGCTAGGGAAGAGGATGTAGACAGAGAAATCCGAGTTTAACGATACGGTAACGATCTACTGTTTATAACGAGGTCCTTTCGATGGCTGTTCTCATGAATCGGTCGGAATGCAATACTTCCCGAACCGTAAGCGGCCACTGCGGTTCGATAGGTGCGGGGATCGATGGCCGAATAAACAGGGCGAGCGCGCGCGATGCGGCGCGGCGCGGCGCGAATCGATCCGTCTCATCCCCATATCGATATCGGATGCCGCGTAGCGCATTCGTTAGATTGCACCCCGGAGCTGCAAGTCCGGCCTGACGTAACGAGGCGTGCGAACAGCACGGCGCGGCGTGCCGTGCCGTTCCGTGCCGTGCCGTGCAGTATCGTGCCGTGCCGTACCGTGCCGAGCGGAACGGAACGAGCCGAAAGCCAGAGCGCATGTCGATGCCTCGAGCGGCAGCAGCCAATGGACTGGCTAAAATATTAAACGGGAGCAAAGACCCTGTTCTCGTACGCCACGTAGCCGCGTTCAATTCCTGAGCCAGTCTCTCCAACCCCTGCCGCGGCGGGGGATCGAAAGTGGAAACAGACGGTTGTAGCCAGACTCGCTGCGCCGCGACAGTTCGGACCGGCACTACTGGCGACATCCGTAAGCTTGGGCGAGAAAAGAAGAGGGATGGTGCGCGATCGGTCGGCATCGGGGGTGAGTCAACTTTAATCAGGAATAGAAATAGAACTTTATATATAAACCGAATGTAGGTCGAATAGCATAAGACATTATTTTAGATTTAAAAGATATTATACTGGCACAATTTAGAAAGATAAAAATAGTTCACATTATATCCTTACTTCTTCTCTGTTCTTTTTATAAGATTTAACGAAATTTTTAATAATACAGTACATACATATTTCCATGGGACTTTTCGTGTTTAAACGTCAAGTTAATGTATTCTTAACTAAATAATTTCATAATTTATTTAAATAATTTTAAAATGGACGGAAACGCGAATTATTTATATTTGTACACGTAATCCGATATAATATTCTTATCTCCGATTTCTATCCGTTTTTTTCCGCAATGTGAACTTATTGTGGCTAAAGTTGTAGGAAGTACATACATTAATGATACATTTTGCACCGGCACAGTTTTGCGCAACGACCACGTGTAGCACAAACACACACACACACACACGCGCGCACGTGCGCGCGCGCGATCATCTTGATATAATAGACGTTAAAGTTCGGTAGATTCTAATCATGCTAAATTGTCTTTTCTTATTTCCAAGTTGGATAATAGTGTTAAACTTCAATGGTTATTGTCTCGAAACAATAGTGTTGTGCTCACAATAGCTCTTATTATTACGTAACGTATATATTACCTATATATTCAGCAACTTCTCGATCTTAAGGATTATTTGATCAATTTTACGTTAAATAAGTCGTTTTTAATATAATAACTATAATAAATTTTTTATTTTGTAAAACCAAGGTCTGATTTCTCTATTACCATCAATGAAATGCGTTCGGAAAAATTCATTTGATTAAATAGAATTTTCAGCAAGATTGTGAATTTGCTATTTCTGAAAGTTCAAGTTAATCGATCTTTAATTGACAATTTCTCAACTGACAAATCGTAACGTACGTATTATCGATTTGACTTTTGCATATTACATAAGAATGAATAACCGAATAGAGATAATAGAATGAACAATCAAACGAATATGTATATCTATAAATATATTATTACACGTGTAATGAAAAGTATTGAAAAAAATGGTACATGGTCCTAAATGGTCGACTTTAATGACTTTCGTAATACGTTCTAAAATAACATGGTCTAAAATGGTTGAATATCGAAGCATGGAAAAGAGAAAGAGTGTAACGTAAGCGACGTTATGGCGTTTACTTTTTACAAAACGCAACAGCACTCGTTCACATGTGGTCGACCGCAAAAAAGATCGTCACATTTTTTTTCAGCGAGTTTCGGCACGTACTAGAATTTCAGCATCCCGTGTCGCCGCCTATTTCAGCGCAAAAATTTTGTCAGAAAAACTGTGCGTTTGCACGTGATACAGTCTATTTAATAGGTCACGATTTATACTGCTTTGCATGTGATCATACGAAAATTACGCATGTTTGAACAAGGACGCAGAACAACGATACTTCGATGACAAAACCATTGTTTGCAACTGTTTTTCTGCTACGTGAAAATGTTTTCGAAATACTATCGAATGAGATAAAGTTATAATTCACTAAGTTTTATATTTTAATTCATATTTAACACATATCGTGATATTATAATAGATATAACTTGTGTTCTATATCCATAAATACAGCGAACGGATCTAATACAATTTTAGATCTAATATAATTTTCAGATGTGTTTATCAAATTACGGATGGGATCATAAATGTTTATAATTAAATACCATTAACGAGAATATATGAAAATGTGTGTTATTGGTTCACTGTATTCCACAAAATTTACGTTACATGTTTAAAATGTGACATGAGACAATATATTACGTTTATATCAATTGAGGGGATGGGCGGAATAAAGGCATAATTCTACGTCCTTTTTCTGGCAATTAGCTTTTCCATGTAATAGAGAAGTATTATAACATGTAACTTCTTAAAGACATTACATAAATTCATTTGATATTGAACCCATTTGTGTATAATAAAAAAGTAGCAAGTTATTTTATTAATATCAAGATTTTGTAATTAGGCCCATCCCCTCAATTATACATTGCTAATGAAAACATCATAAATATTATAAAATAGAGAGTAAAATTTCATCGAATTTTAGATATAAATGTGTCTTCTTTTTCGCTTGTTAGTTTGATGCTTCTACGTTAATAGACCGATGATATACCTTTGGTGATCTACTACGACGCCACTCGGATTGTTCCTAGAGAGACTATTATTAATAGAGTTATATATATAATGTTTGTATAATACATACATTATCAGCATAATAATCGGATATAGTTACTATCAACAAATTTTAATGACAATATTCAATTAATGCAATATACATTACTATTGCATGTCAATAATTTTATCAATAATAAATATTTTATTAGGGGGTAAATGAATTAATTTACACAATGTAATGATGCATGTATCGCGGAAAAGATTCGTCACATATTGATTAAAAGAAATTAAGCTAAAGCGGAAAGTTCCTGACTTGCACAATTTCATTATTTCATCAATTATTATCGCGAACAGAATATCATTTGGTGATAAGAATGTGATATTTATAGTAATTTGCGATATCATCTTATTAATGATACTTTCAATGACTCATTAATCTGGAAGTTTACGTTGAACGTTGAATATCAATTCTATTGTCGGCAAGAAATAAAAGTATGGCACGCTTAATTAAAGCATCGAAATCCGCGTTCAGAAAGAGTTAACAAAATGAGTAAAAATATATCTCGTCGCGAAAGATAAACTCGGATAGCCACAGAAAGGTCTAAGATAGGGTCGAATCTAATTTTATGTCTGCCAATCGAGCGCGACTGCCTGCCGGATAAATCGAGACTGATCTAATACCCGACGCAACGACCGAAAGTTGCAGAGACCATGATACGTTTATATGACCTTTGATAATTCAGAGTTTATAGGTCGTCCTCGAGTGTAGCGAAAGAGATACTCCTTTCTATCGTAACAATATCCCACGCGTATACGCGGAAAATCGCATAAATGCGTTTTATTAAATCTCTCATTCATCGACGACGGCAAAATTTTAATTAAAAGCGAGTTCGCGATTGGCACACGAGTTATCCGTAACCCTTTGTAAGAGTTTCTGCGAGTTTCATCGTATTCATCTCTGCGGGTTATGAAATTATTTAAGGTCGATGATCGCGCATAAATTCTGAACAGGGATGCGAGTGAGCTATGGATCGATTATTTTTATCAATAGCGTTAAATTAAAAGGTGACAAAGGATGCACGCGTGAATAGCGCTCAAGTTTGGAACGAGAATTTTTTTTTATTTACTCTAGTAACGACCCGACCGCACAATGTATCCCATTTATCGTGACAAATAATTTACCTCGGGCTTCAATAATTTCTCGATACACGACATTTTGCTGTTCATTATTTCCAATTCCAATTGCTCTTTGCGTAACTGTTACGACGAAATCCGGATATCCGGACATTAAAATATAATTAGTAAGAGTAGCGAACGATAGATTATCGAAACCTACCATTTTCTTCGTTTTCTCTTGAAACACGTTCATTCGTTGTAACTAGAGATTGAAATTATTAGCACAGCGTGACGAAGAAAGCGTTAATCGTATGCTTAAAAAATTTTTTAATAAACTTACATGCTTGTGAATACATTTGTACGGAGGTATGATGCTAACGACACTTTCCATTCGTGGTAACTTCTACAAATTATTGGCAATTGATGCTTTTAAAGTGGTTCAATATCGCTCTAGCCTCGATCAAACTTCAGTTTAACTGTGAATTGCCAAAATTGCCTAACTTACCTTCTCCGCTTTTTCGAACAATTCACGAAAAAGTGTATCGTTTAACGTTACCATATTTAAACCCTGGTATGAAAACAGAGTTAAATATTTAAAGCAATTAATATATTAAATTAAATTTTGTTTTATTAATCTTTCTATTTTTTTGTATTTATTTCTGATTCTATATTAATATTTCCTATTATTGTATGCTTATCTTGTTAAAAATAGTAACAAAATTATCGTGTGTTTTCTGAATAGAAACTATTTTATCAAGACATAAATATCATGAAATAAAGATAACAGCGGATAAAAGGTCAGCAAAAGCTATTTTTTATGTTTGCAAATTTTTCAAGTTCAAAGTTGTAGCTTCTGAACGTCATTACGCCGATAAGGATTAAAGCAAACGTTATTGCGTCGGAGATATGTAGCTGAAACTCTCTTCGTCAAGATTGAAGGCTTACGGTATACTTTATATGTGTAAGAATTATATTTGTTACAACGTGGCACGTGCACGGACATATCAGTATTCAAGTGATTGCCCCGCAAAGTTGTTTACATTTTCTTTAAGCCGGCAAGAGAGTTTGGCGCTGGCAAGGTTTTCGAAAGATACGTGACTCGTTTTCTTTCGTATTACGATATATATAACGGTGAGCATTATCTATTCAAAACCTGATCACGATGCGAAAGGGAATATATCGATAATTCCGCGACATCGATCGTTTATTGTTCCTTGATTAATTGCACGCTGAAATAATATTATTACGTTGGATTTAAAGCAAACAATTAATTATAGAATCGTGTACTCGTATTGTCATGGCGTTTTAATTATTGTATCGAGTCATACGGTATCATATGCAAATTAATTGCCAGAATAATAAGCTCTCTTGAATTTTCTCTACCAAACGAATAATTCATAGAAGCTTTCATGCTTGCTATTATAAATAAAGTTAATTAACAGACAAGTTTTTAACGACTAATCTAAACTCTTTTCGTTAATTACCTGATAAATTTTATGCTTAATAAAATAAAATAACTGCTACATGCACGAAAAAAGTAAAATTATTTTATCCGTCCTCTAATTAAAATTATTCTATAATAAACCCACCGCTATCGAACAGATGGCCATAATTACTACAAAGATGAAAGTAACAAAAGTCACCGCTCCGCAATAAGCACTTAAGTTGAAGAATCGTCTTAGATTATAATCAGCGATGAGAAATCGGTATATCTGAAACAAAGCACGATTCACGTGAAAAATTAAAGTCCTCGACGAAACCAGATTAACCTAATCGATCCGCATTTCTAACCAGCGAATTCAAACCGTATCCGGATGTTCGATAGTACTTGTACAATCTAGTGTCGTCCATGATGGGGAGGGCGATAACTACCGAATAATTTGTCGAGATCGCGCCACGATACGCGTCGATGCTCGGGGAGAGATCGCGGGAACGGCCAGTCTACCGTTTAAACGAATGTTTGACAGGAGATGGTGGTAGTACACATCGCGATCGATCAACAAACAAATGACGGTAAACAGACGAATTGCTGTGACACTGGTCAAACAATACACACGGTTCAACATTCTTTCATAAGGATGAAAGGTAAAAAAAGTATCAAGTGTACGCCCCTTTCGAAAAATAATTATAAAAGCTACTTTAAAAGAATCAAATACAAGTAGTAGTATCTCTAATTCTCCTTAAAAAAATAATGATATCGTTGGACTGTCAATTTAACACCAAATTAGTATTTAACTATTTGAAGATAGAAATAAAAGTAGAATTTATATTCAAAATTATATTTAAATGTATTCAATAAATTACTAATTGTGAGTGACAATATTTTCCTTTTTTTAAAAAAGTAACCAAAAGATTTCGATCCTCTGTATATTTTATATATTGTATTTTGATGAAATTATTGAACATCGTTTAACAGGTTGACGCACCTCAATATTATAATTAATTAGTTTTCATACTCTTTCACCTCTGGGTAATTTCGCTCGACTTTCTTGCATTTCTCCCTGCCTCTTCAGTATTTACACGAAAGCTACCCCCTCGCGTTTTGAAGTTCGAGCATAGTTCGTGTCAGTCGTGTTCGTTACGTGTCATTAGGATCCTCGTGAAAGGTTTGTTTAGTTTTGCGTGCGCCACCAATATTCTTCTCGCGAAGTTTCCTGGCATAATTTATAACCCACGGCATTTGCCTATGTGTATACGTAACACGGAATGCGTTATTGAGTCATAAAAGCGTGGCGTTAGATGGAGGAGCATTATCCATTCAGCTTTCTACGTTGATTGTGTCAAATTTATGCGAAGATATTTAATAATATAAAATATAAATAAATCATGCCTGTATTCAAAATATTAATATACAATGAAATATTATTATTAATACCTATATTTTAAATATATACAAACGTTACTTATGATATAATTAAACGTGAGATTTTAAAGTAGAAGGATAAAATTAAATCGCCGCGATATTGTCTTAACATATTAAATTAATTAAATGAATTAAAAGGAACGGTTTTAGTCGCAATAAAATTTAAAGTAAAAATACATTTTAATGTTCTTATATATGAAATTGATTATTTACATACATAGTATGAGTAAACATAAATAACAAGATCAATTCTGATTAACTCTTGTCGACCTCATTCGGGGTCACCTTCTTTTATTTTATAAATTGCTCGTTCGATTTTTATAAAACTTGGCTTGTGCAGTAATTTGATAATGTCGAGGATAATGTTTTATTCGAATTGAGGTCAAAAATAAAAAAATTCAAAATGGTAGATTCAATATGGCGGACAGAGTTAAAAAAAAAATTTTATAACCTTGGTTTTAAGAAGTATTTAAACTGCGATGTAATATCAACTCTCCAGTTTCGTTTTACATAAAGTTCATCAGTGCTATATAAACATTTAACTGATTTTCAAACTCTAATTATGAGCCCTTTGACACTATATTTTCCTTCATAGAGGTTACTACATTTTTGAAATTTAATATTTTCAAGCTACATTCAAACTCAGAAATACCAAAAATCTAAAATCGAGTTTAATGATATAATCAGATCTTTTTGAAATTTGAACTTTAGAATTCTGAGGACAGAATTGAAAATGCAGTGATCTTTAGAAAACAAAATCTTCTATAAATTAATATTGGTAAAAAGCTTCGATTCAAAAAGTTGATATAAATAGTGACAGATTAAAGTATAAATATTGCAAGTTTAACATTGAATGTAACAATAAAAATAACGTATTATTTTAATATAATGTTTTTTTATAATACATTTTGTACTAGATATGTCTATATATCAATTGTCATTGTTATTATTACTACAGTAAATAAAAAATTGCTATTTTCTATACATTTAAGTATATTTATATTAACCTGTAGAAGACCGGAGGTCCCTTTAGGGATTCGATAGTGGCGTCATCTTCTTTGCCACTCAACCCCATGACATTGACAAAAAAGTTCTAGCCCTTAAAATAAAAAAGTCGATCAAAAACATGCCGGTCCTCAGCAGGTTAAAAGAAAATATTCAACATATTTAACAATACTCAAAAAATAATATGTTCTAGAAATTAATACAAGTTTATCTTATTTTATACTATTTAATTGTATTTTATGTTTTACTTTGTCCAGGATAAATGAAAAGTTTTAGCTTGCATAACACATATTGCTATTTTCAGTCGAAATTTTACGTTCTTCTCCTATAGAGTTCTCCTAACTACGACGGATGTCAAGGAGAAAGGAAAAGGAATATGAGGAGAATGAGAAATATGTGAAAAAAATATGTAATTAAAATCCAACGTTGTGAATGAGATGCATTTCGAGCGTGGACGAAGAAATCAAGATGAGAAGATGAGAAAATTATCCAAGATAGACGATGGCAGATGGGATAGAGAAAGACGAGTGTGCAAAAAAAAAGGATTACGATTACATGGAGAGAGGAAGAGAAAGCGAACCAAAGAGGTTGCAAAAAAATGTGCGACAAGCACATGTCGTGCGCTTTCCGAAAAAAGACGAGCTCCGTCAGAGCAAACGATGACAAACTGAAAAAACTGGAAGACATTTTCATGAAGTTTATAAAAATAAAGAATGTAGAATAAAATATAAATTTGAACTCGGTTGATACTATGTAATATTAAATTACTATTCAATATTAAAACATGTTGCTGTATTTAAATTCGAAATTCTAAACAAAATTTCCGGGAAATTAAATAAATTTTTAATTAGTTATGGCAAATTTATTTTAAAACTTATAAAATATAACAATAAATGTATGTATATATAATATGTATATATATATATATATACATATATACAATTTTATTATATTAATAGCGTGCACGAAAGCTTCTAAAACAAGTAGATGGGAGAATATTAATATTCTTCAATTTAACGGAATATAATAATAACCGATAAATAATAATTAAAACTTTGTCAGAGACTTGTATTTTCTTCCAAGTTAGCGACATGTTAAGAAACAAATCGTTGAGGTGAAGAATTAGAAAATGTTTTTAAATGTTTTTTTTAAAAGTACTATCGAAAATTCTTCGAAAATTTATATAAAATTTTTTATAAATAGTTTATAATTACATATTATTCATATTACTTTATAAATATTATTATTTATATATAACGTATTTATCGTTCTCAAACAAAGATGATTCTTTGCTGAAAAAGTATCCGATGAGAATTCTGTTCAAAGAACTAAAGACACGCACGGCCACTTGGGGCTTATCCCTTATAGACGTGATTCTACTTGCCCCGTGTGAATTCTGATTCTATCGAAGGTATACACGCGCCTGATCCCGAGGCCTATGAAGTCTTCACCGGATTATTCGAGTCTCTGATTGAGGAGTATTACGTTTTAGGACTGACGATGTTCATTTCAACTTGGATTGAGGCGAATCAAAAAAAATTAAATAATCTTATCCTAGAGAAAAGTACATAAATTTGTTGTGTTAGGCCGACCAAGGGTTATCCACTCAATTCTGATATGAGATTCACTATCGCGAGTTAAAAAGGAAGATGTGGTGGATTTATGAGCGATTTAAACGGTTCTTAGAGCTTTGGCTGTTTCTCAAATTGTTTTGTGAGTTAATAATCTCATCTTCACAATTTTGTAATTAATAAAAGAGAATGTTCGACAGAAATCTGAGAAGTCTTATCGTTCCACAAGAACTTGTAAATAAAATTCTTCCTCGACTGCGTTCCGTCTATTGAACTATAAAGCAGAACAAAGTAGGGGTCGTCGTACTTGGGGCTTCTCTGAAGCACTAAATCCGCCATTGGTAGAAATCGCGCGCGGGTGATTTATCCCAAGAAAATGATTTCTACAATTATAGTTTTATATCGCTTAGTGGCATGGCGAAGGGGAATTAAAGCTACCGTAAGAGTGAAGCTACAAGATAGCTTTTATAACACGATTATCCTGTGGCTCCAGGTACAGGAAGCTTTAATCTCGTTAAAGGATGAGCTCAAAGGGACCTATTACACGCTCAGAACATTAGACAAACAGATCCGGCAACAATTACTGGATGATCATTTCCTGTTCAAGAAAGGTGACAGATTTCTAAAAGCGGCGAACGCTATTAGATTTAGATCAATAGATAAGTTTCCTAAAGTAATAATGTACAACTATAATATCAATAGCATTATATTTTCTTACTTGCCTACATCTGAAATTAATTTCAATGTATATGTAATTCAGCTTTGGAGCAAAATTAAATTGTACGAATAAACTAAAATTATCTAACGCCCATCTTATTTATGGTTATAGAAATCGGATGGCATCTCGAATGTATTCCATTTACGTTGACTGCGCGCTAAGAGCTAACTTCGACGACTAATATTACACGGGGTCAAACTTCGATCCAACCGTAGTTGCTTTCGTTAAAACATTCAATTACAATGTCTTAAGTTCCTTCAGCCTACTCGAAAACATTAATCCCCCGGTAAGCCATACACCCCAAATCGAGGATTTATGTTGAAACGAAGATTAAACCAAAACTTTGCCAAGATTAAAGCAAGTTCTCTAAGAGAATAAGCAAAACGATTACGCGTGCGTATATCAGCAAATGTTTCGATCTGCAAACCGCAACGTGCATTTTTAAGCAGTTTCGTAATCAAGCTTTTTATACCCACGTCTTATTATGCCGTACTTTAAATAATCATTTAAGTTATAAATCCCCCACGACGTCCGTGTAAACAATGTATTCTACGGTGTAACGTCTTACGTATATGGAACAAGGACGGCGAACAGCTGATTAAATAAATTTGCATTAATGATTTTCGTCACGATGAGGTCTCGAAGATCCCTTCGCCTCTCGGATTAGAGAGTTAAAAGGGTTAGAAGGTATTACGGAGCTTAGTGTTACGGAGCTTAAAAGAGGGTGTGGCGTGCAGTGCTTGAGAGTTTTCCGAGAGAACCGAATGTTTCGTTGAATTCTTTTTTTTTTTCGTTTTTATGGGCCATTCTAAATTACGTGAAATGCACGAGATGCGTTCAGAATCATTAATTCGTTATTATGAAAAATGAGATACAAAAGTGTTTCTGGCTTTTTCCCAGTCGAGTCTTGTTTGCGTAATCATTTAGTAATCATTTTATGTAATCATTTCGATTTCTAAAACATATACATATAGATTTATATAACGGATGGATAATCCAAGTTACATTTAAAATTTAAAAGGATTTAAGTGGAAGATAAAACGAATTATCACGTTAATTAAAAAAAAAAAACGTTTCACTTTTCATCGCCTGTCGAACAAAGGATCTCGGCATGCCCTTTTTCTCGCGTTTACGCAGGACGCATCTGCAGTTATACTTAATTAACAGCATCATAACTCTGTTGGATTTTCCTCTTGTTCCCCTCATTTGACGTTGTTACTAATATTAATTAAACGTACAATATACAGAAATATGATTCGCCATAGGACAAATTTAATTGCGTGCTTTGTTTCGTCTATCTATTGCATATCTCATCGTTATATTTCTTTTTTTCCATTTGCATGCATTGCACTCGATGGAGATTACCGCGTTGCCTGCTTGTTACTCACAGATAATCAGAATCGTAGCCGGATCTATTTTTCCTTTTAATAAAGAGATACGCTCGACCGGTCGAATCAATACAGACTAGCCTTTGAATATACTAATAGATTAAAGTGCATGACGCTCTCGGCTTATGTTCATCTGAATATTAGACTTTTCATATCGTATACCTTACATGAAATATTACCTTATCGTTATAATTTAATTTAAAAAGCGCTTATTCCAAATTAACTGACTTTGATTCAATTTCGATATTCACCGATTTTACATTCGTTATTAAATTTAGTAATATTTACAGTTTATTAATTGGACTACAAAACGGATAAATTGCGAGATCTATAAGTGAGATTTTGGTTAAATATAAATGAGATTTAAGCGGGAATAAAACAGTTTATTCTTAACATATATTTGCACGATATTTTTAGATAAAGTTCACGTCACGTTACGAGCACCACACGTGATTATAAACGCACACGAAAAAATCATTTTTTCAAATTAAAATGCAAGTGGGCGAGGCAACTTTCTAACTTTCTGAACACGCGTTTGCAATGTAATGTCCCTTGACTGAAAATACGACGATCTCGGTTAAAGGTTAAACGGAATTGCCTCTTTGTGACCTATTCATTATCTCTTCCGTACTACAAAGAATTCAGTATAATATTTATAAGTATACACACACATGCATACTCAACAAAACTATCTACACAAATACTTAAGACAACAGAATATAATAGAAGACCTTTTGCGATTAAAGAAGAACATGGCTTCCCGGTTGAAAGTTCAAGGGATATAAAACTACCACGCTTGTTTGTATCACGCTGTTCTCTCCTTCAGGTACAAGGATATTTTTTAACGAAGAGAAAACTTTCCTTGTCTGGCGTAACTTGGAGGATCACATGCGTCTGATATCGATGGAACGAGATGGTAACCTCGCGGCGGTGTACGAGAGACTCGTTAAAAGTGGTCCAAGAAATCGAGAAGAAATTGGAATTCCTACGGCGCCGAAGACTCGGTTTCCTTACATTTTGCCCTACGAATCTTGGCACAGTCATACGGGCCTTCGTGCACGTTCGCCTGCCAAAATTGAGCGCGGATTTTATCCGAAGAGATCGGCAGTGCATGGTCTTCAGGTGAGAACGATATTATATGGATAGAGTTCAATCATTTGATCAGACGAATAAATATTATAGTTATTCGATAGATATGAAGAAATGGTCACGGGCTGCTACGTTTCACAAAATCTATTTTACTTGAAAATTATATATTTTAAATATATTTTTTTAAGTGATATTATTTATAAAATTTTATTCAAAATATATACTTTAAATTTTATGATTTCCAGCAAGATCTTAATTTTACATACATATATTAGTTAATAACGACTATTATTTAAATTAATATATATAACAAATTCAATTTTTTTATAATATACGGATCTAAAAAAAGATTCGTATTTATAGATTATTTAATCAATCGGATTAATGTCCCTTGACTGAAAATACGACAGAACATTCTCTCTCATATGGATTTTGTTTTATAAATAGAATATTTATAAGAAAGAGAGATATTATTTGCATTCAATAGCTTACAAAGAAGTTTTGATTTTTAAATAAAAATTTAATTATTTTTCTAAAATAATTTCCTTTTTTAATAAGATTTAGTTAACATTATTACGAATTTGTATAATATAAGTACTATTTGATCATATTTTAGCGTTTGATTATTATCACGGAATTTTTCTTCATGGGCAAAAGTTTTGTCAAAAGGCACCGGATAAGGATAATTATAGAATAACAAAAGTTGCATAGAAAGACACAAAATAAAATGCAATGGATATAAATGTATAGAAAATAAATTTCCATATAAATATATTTCCACATAAATATATAAAAATATTAAGAATATTAAATTTGGAAAGAAATATACATATAAAAATTTCATAAATATACATAGACGTTGCATAAATATAAACATTTCATAAATATTAAATATACACATACAAATTTTATAGGAT
>NW_017296201.1:5123354-5152804 GCF_001594075.2 Trachymyrmex cornetzi
AAAATGAATTTTGCATACTCTCTTGGATTGAATTTGCGAGCCAAGTGCATATAGAAAATTATTTTGTCACAGTAAGTAAACTTCACCACGCGATAAATAAAAAATAAAATAATGATCTTAACAATTCATGATTGTTTTATATTTTTAGAGAATTATAAAATTTATATTTAAATTATAAAAAAAATATATTTACAATAAGCAGGTATATTGGCATATGTATATAATATACATGTATGCATATTATCATATATTTATAAATTTTTTATTTTTATTATTGCAACAAGTTTTTGAAATCATTTTATTTTCAATAATTGACATTAATTTGTTGATAATAAATTCAATTATGTGCGAAATCATAAAAATAATATATAAATTGCAAACAAACAAATTACAACAAAGTGTGTAAAAATGTAGTTAAAATAACAAGTTAATATAAAATTTATAATTGAAATTCAGCACTCACCATTTTACGACATTCCTCGACGTCCGCCAATGCATCTTCTGTTGCAACAGTATCCGGGAATGGTTTGCGATCCTTTCTGCCGTCCTTCGTTAATTGCACTTCACATAAGTACTCACGACACGAAATTCGCAAAATTGCAGTTTCAACTAATTTTGTAATTCACTTATTCGCAAATATGATAATTAGCGAGTATTTATCATAAAATGTAACGTATAAATCTGATTAAAAAGTTTATAACTCTACTGAATTTTATTTTGTAGATCACTTCATTTTAGATTACGTACGATTCATTTGCAACATGAAATTCATAATATTTAATTTACAAATTCACTTACTATTTATGTTAGAATATTTATATTGCGACATTGCGATTACATTTTTTTAAATAATAATCTATATAGCAAAATAATTATAAATTAAGTTCGGAGCATATTTACCAAAAAACGAAAAATGCGATATTTTAATATAAATTTCATTTACATTTATTACTTCGCAACATTCCTGCGTAGATCACCTCGCTTCGCAATATTTCTGCGAAAATTATTTTCGCAATATTCTTACAAAGATCGCATTGCCTCGCTATACTTATACGAAGTAACAAAGCTTAATATTCACAAATCTTGTGCAAATATCATTTGATAGTAATTACAACAATGAAATAAAAGATTGCAATCCAGCAATAACGACAATTATTTAGAAATTACTAAATAATTTGCAATCGCAAAATAATTAAGAAATAGAATGTCGCGAAATTTCTATCGTAGAATTCTTTTGGCAAAATTAATTCTTAATTCTATGAAACTTGTATAAACTACTCACGAGTCTAATTGCAAACATTTGAATAATAATATGAATGAAAAATCGAAATTAACGAACAATACAATACGAAATTTATAATTATTAATAAATAGTGAATATTAATAATTAGTCAAAGAAATAATCAGAAGGATTAAAATATTTGTTATAAACTTAATTTTGTGACATTTCTACTCCTATTTGTTATAATAAAAACAGGAAAAGCTGAAAAGTAAAACAGGAAAGGAAAAAGCAAACCGCAAAGTCTATAATTAGAATTTCTGCAAACTTTTCTAATATTCGCGGATCTTATTATTTTTTTCACACGTGGAGTAAACACAAAGAATGAAAAATAAAAAGTAAATGAAAAATGGCAAATTAAAAACTGTAAGATATAATAACCGCAAAAAACCACGATTTATAATTTACAAGATTATTTTGAAGCTTATAAAATTCAACCGTCAATATCAATGATAAAAAAAGGTCCATCCAAAAATTGATCCGTATAGAGCGGATAAATGATACGGGTCAACGATGTAATGAGGGATATTGATATTGGTAAAGCTTCAATGGTAAAGCCGAACCATATACTTTAGGGAAAAAAAATTACGATTAGAAAAAGAAAATACATACGGGCACACGCAAATCGATCGAAATTTTTCTTATATTGCGTCAAATATTTATTCAATCGTATGTCTGTAATAAATCGAATTGATAAGTGTGTTGTAATAAGATAGTTTTATAAGCATTTCTACTGCAAATATGTGTTTTCAAAAACCCGAGAGAAATATGATTTTATACCTCTTTTTCGTTCGACACCTTTATTAAAAAATTTACATGCACACACGCAAAAATCTAACGTAAAATGTGAATCGTACTGATTTCAGAAATAGCAATTTCTGTGAGAAAAGACCATCACCAGCTATATTTTAAATTTTACTCACCAATATTTCTTATTCATGATCGGTCACGTCTCGCATCCGATCTTCTGAAATAAAAAAAAACATAAATAATATATCGCTCATTATAAATATACATCAAACAAGTTTAATAAATAAATTGAAGTATTCTGTACACAATTATCAAGATATAATTTTTATATATAAAATATTATTTTGGCAAATTACATTAATTATAAGAAAAGAAATCTTTATTATTTTATATATTTATATATAATACATTTAAAGATATATACTTTTCTATAAATAACTAATAATTCTGGAGTTTCATGTATATCCAATCTTGGCCATAAAAAATATTTTTTTCATTTATCTAAAATTCTTTTGCTTGCATTGTTACCTATTGATTATTAACATTATACAATACATAAGTTTGAAAAGGTTTTTGAAACAAAGGATAATTTACGCCAAACACTATAAATCAATTTTTGAATTAAAGCTTTAAATAATAATTAATAAAGTGCTTAATAATTTTTACTAAGGTTGTATGTATATATATTTAAATTTATATATATGTTTATGCTTTATTCATAATTTTTTATACGCATTTCGTATATTAAATATTAATTTAGTTGTAAAAAGAACGTATTTAAAATTACTAAATTTTAAATGCAAAATGTTAAAAAAAAAACATAAAATCTACCTTCGAGTCGATCCTGCTTAATCCTGTTGATCCGAACTGGATCTTCCGGTACCGCAGTTGGCACACATCCGCAAAAAGTACACATCTGTATCTGTATCTGAAACAGTAAATAATTAAATTGATTAAAAATAATTTAATAAGATGCTTGTTTGTAGAATTATGTATTAAAGCAAAATTTTTTTGTTAATACCTTTATTATTTAATTCCTATTATATTATTAAAGAATTTAATTCCTATTATATTATTAAAGAATAATAATAAAGATTTTGCAGTATTTACTTGATTACAGTCTTCTACTTTGATTAACTTTTACCTTCAAAATTAAAGAATTTAAAAAAAGCCATTTTGAGACTGTTGACTTTTTTGACTATTTTTGATTATCTTTTTAGTGTTGGATTTGAAATAATTCGTTGCTACACATGTTAAATTTTTGCAAAATTCATTCAAAGATTACATATCCATTGGTTAACGCGATTCATTACATATAATGTATTAAATTTCTATTTTCCTATCAGAAATGTAACAAACTATATCGCGGATTAAAAGATTCATTTCAAAATATCAATTGAACATTATACTATACGTCGTAATATGTATATCATTACGAGATATAATAAAAAGTCAGCGTTTGTACCTGAATTGTAATTAAATCGTAATATATCGCCTCTAATGTGTAATGCATCGTTGTAACGAGATACGATAAAGAGATAGAATTTACAATTAGTTACGGAGTCGCGTTACCTTTGTATTCCAGCGCATTACATTTTATCGCATATATACAAATATTGTTCGCGTATTACTGTTGCATGTTATGCGCTATGCCAGCTCGTTTAGAGATCGCGGCGTCTAAAGTACATATACGTCGCATTCGACCTTTGCGCAAATTTGGTCGAACGCACGTGTTTGCGACATATATATAGTACTTTAACGGCAGAACGCATCCCGTTCGCTCACCTGACTCCTGAATGAGTGCTTTCCATTTGATGACACAAGTTGCCACAAATATCGTTCTATCTTTGTTACTCACTGAATGTCAAGAAAGACAGAATGATGATTGTGTCGACTTGTGTCATCAAATGGAAAGCATCCGATGTCCGTTCACTTGATTCTTGAATGGATACTTTCCATTTGGGGTGCGTTCCGAGTTATGCATAAAGCGCATAATGCATCATTTTATCCTTTATTATTTGGTGAACAACAAGGATAAATGATGCATCATGCGCTTCATGTGTAACTCGGGACGCACCATTGATGACACAAGTTGCGATCACAAATATCGTTCTGTCTTTGTTACTCACTGAATATCAAGAAAGACAGAATGATAATTGTATCGGCTTGTGTCATCAAATAGAAAGCCAATGTATCGATATGAATAGGCGCTGTTACGGCGGACAATGAGCCTAATTCACCGCACGTAACCCTCACCTCTTTTCATGTAATACTGCTCGCCAAGGATAGATATTGAGTATCATACGCACAATTAAATTACAATTAATTTATACATATCAAATATATCGATTGATTACACTGAAGATATTATAACCAAACGTAAATTGATCCTGAACAATATAAATTTAATTTAATCTGTTACTATGACTTTATTGTTTCGCACTTCGATACTTTATACCATTGTTATTTTAGTTTTATCTTACTCCATGTTCTCTGCCGTTTAAATGTTTCATGTATAATGTGCTAAAGAGAACTGAGAATAATATATTAAATGTATTGTTGTCATCGACATCCGCGTTGGTTCATATTGGTTTATCTTTCCTTTATTTTATTTTAATATAAATTTATCTAGGTATGTTTATTGGCACAATTACTTTGTTTTAAAAATTCATTATTACGCGTAAGTAAACAAATATATATATCTCTAAATACATCTAAAAACTTTATTAAATTATTATTTTTATTTATTAAATTGTTTTATTTAATTTAATTTATTAAATTATTTTATTTCATTCTATAACGTATAATATTACAGCGTTAATTTTAAAGAATTACGCATAACACATTACGACGCATCTCAACGACTGAGCACACTGTTGATTAAAATTGTACAACATAATATTTATGTATTAATTTTCTCGTAATGTGGAAATATTCATAAGACTCACTGATGTTACATAAAGCCCCGTCTAGATAAATCGCATTTGCATTCGCATTCGCGACAGCCAATCAGAAGCTGTCGTTAGTACCATTGACGTTTCTGATTGGCTGTCGTGAATGCGAATGCGTTTTGCTTGTTGCGATTTATCTGAATTCGAATGCTGAGAACATTAGAATAACGCCGATATGCCTGTTTATAGTGTTTATACAGCAAATAATTGTATCGTAGCGACGAGATGTCCGTCATCACCAAAAGTTACGATCGACCGACCGATTTCTTTCTACATATTTGTCTCCCTTCAAATAAAATAGTTGAGATACGATTTTTATGGTAGCTGAAAAATACTTTTTACTTTTTTTTTACATGTACCTTTTCCATATTTTGTTGTATGTATTGCTGATTCACACATGTACTTGAAAATTAAAATGGTCCACCATAACGTTTTTTTTAATTCCCACGTTACTTAAATGCATTTATCACGTACAAAGCTTTTTCATGCTCACCTATAGAAGACCTCGCGATACCATTCGCCGTTTCGCTGACATCGAATCCAATCACTCTTCTTGATGGACTTAGGATCCGAATATTTCAAAAAGCAAAGTTGGCACACTTCTCCCCTCACGTATTCCCTTCTTTTCTCTTCGCTTTCATCTTTTTGCTCGTCTGCGTCACATTCACTTGTACTACTCCGATCATCGCTATCAGTAGTAATAGTCTTCTTCCTTTCACTCCGGCTGACGTCGAAATTCCTTTCCGCTGTTCGAACTCTTTTATGTCTCGTCGCGCTGGCTCCTTGATATTTTTCCTCTTTATTCTGGAGGTATTTTCGGGAGAAATCAGAAGTAATGCTTCACGTTGTAGCCTGTTTTTACCAGGCACCTTTTCCATCTTCACGGAGACTCAAGGTAACTCGCAGAATAATGCGAAAGGCGTAGTCAGCTTCTGCGGCGGTAGGAAGCCTCAGTAAAAATTTATCAGTTCGAACAACGTTTGCGTCAAAAAGATAAATTCCACGGAACAGGAAGGTCTCTCTCTCTCTCTCTCTCTCTCTCTCTCTCTCTCTCTCTCAACATTAATCGAAGTTGTTTCGTGAATCAAACGGTATTGAATACTTCGCTGATCTAGCTCTTTCACAACTGACGCTATCACAAGTTTCTTCGTAATGACATTTTCAGAAGAGAAACGTCGCTAAGATCCATCAATTTATACGCAAATTGCATAACGCTATTTTCTCACAATGACTCATTAGATTCCTAAAGCGATCGTTTGGTAAACACCCAACAAATTGAAATATAATCTCCAAATTTTCTCCGATCAGTTTTGAGATCAGAGCAATAAAGATTTGGAACATCCTGAATGGAGTATAGGTATGCTTTATAGTACCTATCAAACGTTTCGTAGCGATAGGCAGGTCGGTACGCGATCATCCTTTATTGTAAAATAATGTAAAAAATGGTCCTTTATTTTAGGTAACTATCCTTTAAATTTATTTATTTTTTCAAAACTCAATTTTATCCTTTACTATAATTAATAACATTACAGGAAATTCCTTCCTTTTTATTTAGCATTCCGATGTCTAATGTATTAATAAGCAAATTTTTATGGAAACTATTAATAAATTTAGTAGTAAAAATATTGATGTGGATTTAATATCTCTGATGTGAGTTTAATACTCATGCGGTATCTATATAATTTTCACTTTCTATATAATATTAACACCAACATGGTGTGGATTTCAAACCGCTAATGTTTATATCAACATCATCATAGTATAAATTTAAAATCCATGGTATTAAACTCACATCATATTGATGTTAACATTAACACGAACACAGTGAGAATTATATAGATACACCGCTATTTTTTAGAGTGTAGTGTTTTGGACAATACCGAGACTGGTCTCGTTATATCAGCACTGAGACGAGACCGAGACTGAGATTATTGTGCTGAGATTGAGAATGTGGGCCAATCATCAAACATTCATTACGAAAATTACATATAAGTGGAAATCCCGCACATCATCCTGTGGGATCTATCTGTCAAAGGTTTTCTAATCAAAGACTGATCACGAACTGAGCCCTTTTACGAAAGAGTCGTTAAAATAGATTTTTTTTAGACAAATGACATTTAAAGAAAAATAGTTTCTACTGAACGGAGAAGTCATCCGCGAATCAGTTATTTTAAGGTACGTCCAGCCAAATTTTAAGTCGTGAGCATTTCGGCGAATATTTCATATCTTTTGCCGAGCTGCGTAAGACTAGTCACATTTTCAAGTAAACAAGCTTGTACAAGTGGCTTGCATAGGCATACTTGACAAGTTTACTTGGACGTGTGTAGCCGACCTAACAAATGTTTACCAAAATTCTCGTGGCTCGAGTTTCAGCTCTCTGGATACACATTTATCATTTATTTGTCCGCAGTAAAAATACAATTCGTAAAAAATTTTTCGATTCGAAACCAACAAGACTCTCGACTCGAGACCGAGACTGAAATCGAGATCGAGACAGATCAGGTAAAATTGAAACGATATCAAGAATTTCGAAATCGGACCGAGATTTCTCGTCGAGACGAAATCAAAATACTAAAATTTAATTTTATGCAAGTGTAAAATTAACTCAAACAAAATGACAGTCACAGTAATATCAAAATGAATCATGATTAATTGAAAATTGAATTTTTAATAATTACATTTGCAGCTATTTTGATGTCATTTTGATGTTATTGACATCAAATTGACATTAAAATAGCTGCAATGCTATTATTAATAAATTAAAAATAATCACATTTGCGATGATTTGATTTACTTGAGAGTTATTTCAAGTATACTGCGCAAGAAAATTTAATGCGCAGACTTCTGACAGTTATAAACTAGTTTAAAAATATTTAGGAATAAAGTCCTAAAATTTGCAGGTTTGCCCTTCATTTTCCCTAAGAAAATATGGTCTCTGTATTTATGACGCGCTACACGTCGCTCATGCAAAGATGTCGCGCCGTCCCAATTATACTCTATTTGTTATCCTTATTTATTAAATCTAAAATAACAGAAATCCTATGTTTTGCTCGAAATAGATCTTAGCACTTAAACATTTTTATGTGAATTTATGTACATTCTGCAAACAGCACGCTAAAAATTTTTGAAGCGCAATCATAAACAGAATCAGAATAGTATAATATAGGAATAGTATAATAAAACTTATTAAATAAACAAGCCATTTAATGATTTTTCATGCTATATAATAAGCATCTTTATAAGAATATTAATCCTTTTAGACCAAATTTTATTGGGTCTTTATTTAAAAAAAATTATTTTTTAAATTTAATTTAATTCATGCGCACTTTAATAAATAACTTATACTAAACAATTTTTTAAAATAATTTTAACTACTTTTCCAATAAACATATATATTATTATGTACATTCTCTTAGAGGATATCGATAGAATTAAATAACTTCAACAGATAATATCTTCAAATTTAATTTACATTATAATGTATGCAGAGTCCGAAGGTGTTAATAATTTGATGTTAATGAGAATCTTAAACCTGTGAATAATTTATTGCGAAAAATATTGCCTCAACCGGTATTTGAACTCGGCCCTTATCCACTACCCTTCATATCACGACAGCAACGCGTTTCGAAACGCGACACCTCTCTGCGAACAGTCCGTGCGATTTCATTTCGCTTTCGCGATTCAGCGCTCGCACCAAAACGACTGTCCCGTTTCCACCGAAGCACCTGTCTCATGCGACTCGCTCGTTCACTCGTCTGAACACGAAATCGACACGATGGAACATTGCCGTTTTCTCGCGATGTTTAACGGGGTGGGTAATCGTTCTCTCAACGAGATTCAGTGTGTTATTCTGTATATTCGCGTCTCGGTCTGCGTCTCTCATTCCCGATATAGTAGACTGAATGTAATTTGTTCTTTGTTTCCGGTTGGAGAGTAATGCGCGAGTCACCGAATCGAATAGTTCATTTACGTGAATGAGCTCTATCGAGTGTTCGTTCATAAAATATGTATATATGTATATATCCTTCTTGTATACTAATATATTATGCTCTCGTGTGTGGATATAATACTGAATCGGGTATTTTCGTATTGCGGTTTATTTCTCGCTTCGTCATTAACATCGCGTCGGATTTCAGAATAAACTGTCCCAAAGTTGTCGACAACGGACTTCCAAATTTGTCGAGTCGTTGGCATCGCGAGAAAGAATCAATATCGAATTGAGCGCCGCGACGCATTTGCTTTGTAAGTAAAATCGCAATGATTCGTAATTGACGCGAGATGCGTATCTTGCAACGCTCGTTGGACAGAAACTTGAAGCTTTATTCTTAAAAAATATCGCACACGAAAATACTGGTGAAATTCATAGATAAATATAACTGTAATATTTTCGTAATATTTTTCGAGAATATGGATTCTATCGCGCGAATGAACAGCAAAGTGACGATTATACTTTCGAACATGTCGAGTATCTTACCTTTGATTTTAACATCTTTATTCACTTGCATTGAACAACGTGTATATGAGACAGAGAGAGGGAGATTCGCTCTCTGAAATGCGATCGAATTATTTCTTACTCGAAGAACGGGAAATGCAGGGAGTGTAGTCAGAGAGCAACAAGTGTAGCACCGCCGCCAACCGCCGCCAACCGCCGCGCGGCAATGACGACGTAACGCGTGAAGTTGGTCGCGAGTCGCGTTTGTTTTCGAAGCTACCCCTTCCCCCTCCGTTGATCGACCTATGCGCTGCGCTGTTCAATACTGTCTAATCTGCGAGACGTCGCGGAGTGCGGACGCTCAATCAAAAGGCCTAACGGATCGTAGCGGCATAGCTCTGTATGTATATACTGTCGCGATTGTTCTCTCGCTTTGCTCTTCCGGTTTCCGTGACGCAATAGAGATTACCCGTCGCTTGTCGCATGCGATCGCTACTGTGCAAAGTACCGCGTGATCGTCGTCTAACAGGGATTAATCGCGATGTCGTAGTTAACTTAATTTAGATTTGTTTTTATTCCTGCAATCTAGAACTCTAGACTGCATTAGAAACTCTCTTTCTCGCTTTTGTCAAATATTAAACATATGTCTGTCTCACTTTAAGTTTCAAAAGTGTATACTAGTGTAGTCACAGAAAATAGATCTTTCGTTTTCGCATGTGAATTGTATGTGTGTGTGCCATAAAGAAGTCACGACGAGATAAGGAAATGGCGGCCCAGAGTGGCATTGAGCAACGGCGGAGCAACTACATATAAGGTAAGTTATTCGATGGTTATTTATTGTTTTATTATTCAATGAATTAATCGTTTGTTACTGCGCAACATTAGATTTGCGTTGCTTGAAATCCCCGTAAAATTTTGTATTTAATACATACGATTGGGTCATTCGTGTTCTCAGCGTTTTTTTTTTCTTGAAATATTAGAAACATCTGGCCAAATATGGTTTATATTTTTTTCCAGAAAAGAAAAATTTGCTTTGGCATCTACAAAATAATTTTTGTGCGTTCTCGTTTTTTGCATATCTTTCGTTTGGAAAATGTACCTTAGGACACGAAAGATCCATCGTGTGTAGTAAAGATGTCAAAAACTATCATATATATTAAGGATTAAAATAAGATAGATATATGATGCTTTCCAGCAAAAGACACGCAGAGTAATACAGTGATTATTTTATTTTTGTTTTAACAGTAACAAATAATAAGTATATAATGATTCACTGCGTTACATCTGTATTTCTTGCTGGAAAGCATTCATAATATTCAAACGTTAAAAAGAGAGAAAGCTGAAATTTTAAATATAAAAAATGCAAGCAACGCGAATAAATCTATTGTACACCATTAACTTTATATCTAATTATATATATAAATACATAATAAAAATATGATATATAAAATTATATCGCGTAACGTGAACTGCGCGGGAAAATTTTTTTTAATTATTTTTTTACAAAAGACATTTGATACTTGTTGTATACAAAAGATATTTCTACCGTGTTTATATTTAATTTATATGATATTTAAATAAAACTTTATATTTAAAAATAGATTTTATATATCACTTTGTTAATAATGTCTACCGCAAGAAATATTTTTTTTAATATTATTTTGAGCATTGCTACAATATATTCATTTTTTTTACAGATTAATATATTAACTCTGCTGCGCATCGATCGGTAAGTCAAGTTATTTTTTTAAATTTTATTTAAAGTAATGTATATTTCAAAAATATATGTACCTATGTATATATATGTTGTATATACAAGTTTAAAATGAAATTAAAACATTAATTTTACCCTTTTAAAATGGATTTCATAAATCTATTACTTTAAATAAAATTCGAGTTATGAAACGTGTAATTTTAATAAATTAAAAGTTGTAATAGTTTTAAAAAATTTTTAAGAAGGTATAAAATTAATTTACCACCAAAAGTGGCGCGATTTAATTTTAAAACTTTAAAAACTTTCCATTTTTGCTCAATTTATTAAACTCACATAATTTCCATTTTTATTTTACATAAAATTTTAGTTAATAATAAATTAGAATAATGATAAATTAGGTTTCGTTTTCCGATTGAAACGAAGATAAATGTAAATTTAATTATCAGGCGTTAAATTTAGATTTAACTCGTGATATTTACGATAAAATCTCCATAGTCAATTCCGTTGTAATGCGATATATTTCCACATGTTTATCACATTTCCATAATTTATAAACTAATAATTGTTAAATCATCGGCTACTTGTTACTGACAATTTTACTCACAATTTACTCGTGATCGCAACAGCAACGTTATATTTACTCAGATTATAATGACATTATTGCGTATTCAAATGCACACACAATGTGCACTGTAAATTTAGATATCCCTGATATCCGATATTGTTATGTAACTGATAGATAGATACATATTAGCTCAATATTTTAGGTTATCTTTAAATAATGTTTGGCTTATCTACGATACAACAATAACCGCAGCGTTAAGTATAGCGATATTGTACACAATAACAATACCTGACTCAAAGAGATAATATAGACAGTAGAAGACGTACGATTGCTTATCCGTTGCTCATTTCTTACGTGCGATCTTCGGCTTAATTTGCCCGGAAATGGCGAATCCTGTATCGTTCCTAAATGAAGTGATAAGTACATATATATCAGTGTTAGACAGAATTTCAAGACTACAAAATAATATTTCTTTAGTTACGTACACTGAGAGAAAATATATTAAATTTGAATAAATCATTGTTTGAATAGTATAAACATTGAATAATATAAATATTTATTTATGGAAAATAAATATTTGTAAAATAAAAAATATAATTATAGTTATATCAAATTAATTTTTTGATTCTTGCATCAAATAAATATAATATATTTCCATTTAGTAAATATTTAACTGGCACTATTCAAACAAATATTTATTTAAATTTAATACATTTTTCTCTCAGTGTATTTAATATTCCTAAAATTAAAAAATTCTTTAACTACATATTTTAATCGTAAATGAAAAAAATATGATACATTTTTTTATGTTAGAATAATTCTCTTTAGTTTGACTTCCAATATATTTCGTCTATAAAGAATACATATAGGTCCTCTGGGACATCTATAAATTTATTTACGGGATCATTTTTCGGAAACATGTTACGTGGGAAGAATGAAAACGTCTAAATTATTATAGGGGAACGGTCGATATGTCCTTTTCGGTAATATTAGTCGATCCATCATTCTTATGTCAGGCTCTTGGTGTTCAAAAAGGGATGAATAATCGCTACGACATCGCTATGACAAGAGCTGCACTGATCGTCCAAAAAAGTAGCTATCGTTTTTTTTTTTTTACATTTTAGTAAAGCAAGATTACTCGGCATTAATTACAATTTCATCATTCTGAGCATATCATCTGAGAATGAGTACGAAAACGTTGATCCACATTGACGGACCTTAACCTGGTTTCGTTCGGTTGATTAATGTGATCAACATGGTAGGAGATATACGCGATAATGAAAGATAACTTTGTTCCCTCCGTTCTAATCGCATAAACTGCAATGCAGACGTTTTATATATCTATGGGCCAATAATTCAAAGTAAAATAATATACGTAATAACACTTAAAATTATGCCTCAAAAAACGTGGTAAAATAAAAATAATTGTAAAATACTTTTTATACAAAAAATATGATAGCAAAA
Source organism: Trachymyrmex cornetzi (assembly GCF_001594075.2). Lineage (NCBI taxonomy): Eukaryota > Metazoa > Arthropoda > Insecta > Hymenoptera > Formicidae > Trachymyrmex > Trachymyrmex cornetzi. The sequence goes on from NW_017296201.1 coordinate 5,136,510, forward strand.
AATTTTCTGTTCTGATAGTCATATTTATTGAATATTATTTCCGTCTCTCTTCATAAATTTTATATCCTCTTTTATTAAATTTAATATTGCTTATCTAATAATATATAAAATTATATAAAAAATATATAAAAATATATGATCATAGAAATACGTATTGAAAGACGGGTCAGCAAGTATTAACGGCGAGAGAAAGATTTCTTCCTTTTGCCGACAAAAGTAATCTTGTTACACAAAAGTGCCCCCGGCATCTGAGACTCATTGTCAGAAACACCGATAAAGATAAATGAGCTTTCGTGCTTTAGGATTAACCGAGTGGTTGCGTGTCTCGTAACGATCGATGAAGCGGCAAATCTACGGATAACCGTCTCGTTTAAGTGTTCAATTGTAAATAAGTAGTAACGAACGTGTATAGGCGGACAACGTGATGACAGTGGTATCGAATTTCGCATTTAAGATTTGCAAACAGCAGTATTGACGAATAAGGATTATCAGAATTTGTTAGTGTTATACTCTAAATTTTTGGTAATAAAATTTCTCTCCCGAAAAGTGGTAATTGTGCCAATCCGGCAGGAGTGAAATTTTCACTCTTATACCTGTGTCTACACTACGCTTTGGAGATTGAGGATTGCGAATTGAGGATTAGAATTCAGTCAATTAAAACGAAATGGATTAAAATTAAAATTATCTGATTGGTCGAATTTTAATCTTTAATTCGCAATCCTCAATCTCCAATATGTAATGTGACATAATATTATAAATAATGTGACACTCCAAGCGAGAGTTAATTTTTAATCTCTGCGGAGAATGAATGATTTCATTCTCGGAAAGACTGAAATTTTATTCTGATAAATATTAAGTTTAGTTCCTATATCCAAATCTTGACGAAATTAGGTATTTGACGTGTTTTTGCACAAAACGAACGAATCGGGCAAGAAAAAGCGTTGCTCTGCCTCGCGAAGCGATATATCAAAGTTGACCTTTTAGGAATTTCATTCTTTGAAGGAGTGAAGTGATTTACTCTTGCCGGATTGGCACAACTGTCACTTTTCTTGGAGTGAAATTTCACTCCCCAAAGTTTAGAGTGTACAAGATGTTAAGATATCTTGCGCATTTCTCATTAGTATTATATTTCCTTATACAGGGTATTCGTGAACTAGTAGTACCTACAATTGGGAAGGAAGTGATTCTACATGAAAAAATAATTCGAAAACGTTGAATAAAATTTTCTTATATAAGGCTTTATTTAAAAAAAAATCAACTTTAAATATTCGCCTGGTATAGATTTAATTAAAGAATTAGAACATGTTAGAAAATGTTCATAGAAATTTACTTTAAAGACCAGAATTGTGTATTCGACAGAATGAACAGCATTTTCAATAATTTATAAAATAATAAAATTTATCGTGTGCGAATATCCTATTTTTGAGTATTTCCGATTACCAATACGATAATAAACACAAATATAAGCAGAGATAACAGTTCACAAGATTCATCAAATCGAAACATAGTTAAGTGCACTCAATGAACATTTAAAATCGATTCTCTTAAAAACAAGGCCTAATGTGACAAAATTTTATTCTCCATTTTCAGTTTATTTTTTAATATAAAATTACTCTCTTCTCGATTATACTAGTTTACGAATACTCCATTTACTTAAATAGCCTGTATTCACTTGCATGCACAAATAACACTCATTGAATCATATAATCACTGTTATTATTTGTGTTGAAAAATAATTTAAAAAATTATCAATTTGAATAATACACATTTCCCATCGTATCTTCTAAAGCATTAACTTTTTTGTTACCTTATTTCTGCCGAAATCTGTTTATCTTTTATGAAAAAGCTAAGCTTCGAGTTCTCGTAAGATGAGGGCTTGTACTTACTGCAGAGAGATGGGTAACGGTCGCTGAGGAGGGTTCCAAGCGGGCACAGGCCCGGTCGGCCGAGCGTGTAAAGTTGCTGGGATGCTGTGCGATCGACGGGTCCGTAATTACACACGAGTACTTCGACCTGATTCCCAAACCCGCCTGGCGCCATCGCGGTCTTGCTCAAGTCGAGCGTGTAAATCGCGCGGCCGCAACCTACGTAAATGAACGTCGCCGATGCGAGGGGAATGTAAGAGGAGAGTTGCCACGCCGCGTTAGAATAGTTCACTAGTCTGAAAGGTACGATTAACTGGACTAAATTAAGGTGGACGGTCGACAGCCAGTCTCGGGCCTCAAGCCCTTTCCATTGACGCAACTTGAATTCAAATTAGGACGGATCTTTTCATAATTTGAGATGCTCTCGTAAGATTCGAGAGCATTCGAGAGATTAACTCGCATCTTATAGATTTATCTTGAACGTCGTGAATGCAAATTATTAAAATTAAGTTTTACGAAGAAATGTAGAATTAATTGAGATTTCTCGTTTGAGCATGTATGATAATTCTAACACAAATTGCCTTAAAAAATGCCTTAAAATTTGTATCTGAAAACTATCTTTTTATTCCTAATATTTTTGAATAATCGATATTTTTGTATTTATACATTTCTCTTACCAATTCACTTAGCAAACATATTCGGATAAAATTTGACATAAAAAGTTGTATAGATATAAAAAAAAGCAATAGGGATAATACATTTTTGTACAGCTCTCTTTCGAGCACACTTTACAAGGTTAAAGTTCGAAGTCTGATTGTATCGCATTTTCATGTGTCCTGTAGGAAATTGAAACCTTTTTTTTTCTATCAGACCGAAATAATAAAAAAACGACAGAGGCTCGTTTATAGCTGCTGGGGGATCCGTGTACACTGGACTATCGAGTAATTTAGACCGGTACAATAGCACTCTCGATTTCCAATTTACCGAGAGAATACGCGATTTTGATTGTTCCCAGCGACAGAAGAAGAACCATCCGCTATTCCTCTATTTTCACCCTCTGTTCCATACAATCGGTCTTCGGTCATTTTCTCCGACGGTCAAGTCGCTTCATTCCTCTCTTGCTCGTCCTTCAACGCCTGGTAAACCTCTCGCAGTACCGGCTTTAAAGGGAGATCGAAACGAACTGTTGCTCATAGCGCCAAGAAGAGCAGGTAGTGCAAGACACGTGGGTGTGCGTCAGCATTAATATACCCCTCTTTGAAGTAAACTATTTTTTTCAAAACTATATAGACTAACTCTTCAAATTTTTTGGAGTGGAATCTCATTCTAAAGAATGAAATCCTTTTTTCAAGACTGGCTGAATTTTCACTTTTTAGAGTGAAATTCCTCTCCAAAGAATTTAGAGAAAAATTGCTAATTTATTGTTCTTTTTCTAGTAAATATAAAAATAAAATTATAAACATAAAATATTTTTAATATTTTATAACTATTTCTGCGATTTATTATATTTATTACGAATTTTATATTCTTCTCGCTATTGAAATGAAACGCTACAAATAAATATTTTATAAATTCTGTTACACATTCAAGAGATTTTTATATTAAAAATGAAATAAAAGATACAGATATAGGTATATTTGAAACTTTGTTAGTTTATTCTATTTTTTTAATTTTATTCGATTCACGAAGGAATGATAAAGACAGAGCGTGAAAGTTTTCCGTTTGATGGAACCGAGATTTTTAAAATCAGCACTAACTCCCACGAGGGTATTCGCCAGCGAAAGCAGAAACGAGGATGGTGGATACGTGGGATAAAATAGAGGCTCGCAAAAAGGCGGGAGAGAGACGAAGGAAAGCGAAGAACAGAGTGGTGGCTGCAAACCTTCCCCCAAAATTCGGGGCACCGAGTTAGCTGTGTCTACACGCCGCGCCGGGTCGAACATCGACCATTCACAAAGGAATAGTAGAGTCTCTCGGCACAAAGGAATCGTTCCGATCAACTCGACTCGAGCCATTGTACCTTTCTCTCGACAGCATCGCGATTCGTGCACGCGTTACTATCGACCTAGATACACATAAGGGAAGCATGCATGTGTTCGCGACAATCCTTGACGTGTAATTTGCGTATACAGTATATCCCATAGATAGTTATTTTCCATTTATGGAGTCTTTGACTACCGTAGAATCAATTTTTTTTTTTAACCATAACGTTCTGATAATTAATTTTTTAATTACAAACGATTGAAAAAACAGCGCAATTTTCGAAAACTCAAATGTTTAAACGGATAATGGAAATGTTTTTAATTTGATTTTAAATTATTTTTATTTTAATAAAAAATTTTCAACAGTCAGTAAGTGAAAAAGATAATTATTATTGAAAATTGAAAATTTGTGGCGAATAATAAATGATCTTCCATCAATTCACCAAAAATTAATTGATCAGAACATCCATATAAATGACAGATATTTCGCTAGATATGGAACATCCTGTACATTCTATGTATATAACTATTCGCACTTTCGACTTTTACCCGACTTCCGCGTTGTCGAAGTGTTCCACCTCGTCGTACCACGATGTAATATGAAAGTGAATTCTTCCCCTACTGGTGCTATTTTCCACGCTGTCCATGTCGAGTACATTTACGTTCTGCCACACTCCAAATCGTTCTACAACAATCGACATTTCAGTAATATTTACGTGTGTCTATGTAGATTAATTTTAATCTCGGTTCGAATTATTATTCTACATTTTTTCCAATTCTAAGAGTTAGAAAAAGATGAAGCGTAAATTGAACCGAGATTAAAGTTGATTCACATTGATGAAAACGGATATAAAATAGAGTCTGTAAAGTTCTATTAATATAAAAAAAAATGACAGTTATAATATCACTTTTTATAGTTTTACAGTTGCTTATAAAAATAATAAAAGAATTCCGCATTTTTTATATTTTAAAAAACCAAAATTGAAAATATTAAAGTTATTTAAAAATATATAACCGTCGGAACTCTGTTTACAAATGATTATAGGATACAGAATTTTGCAAAAATTAAATGTCGCTGGGGAATTGCGATAAATCATCAGCACGACACTTTTTTCCAAACGTGCTAACTTCTATATTTAAAGTGTATTAAAATTAGTAACTATTGAAATTTTGTTTTCAAGTTACATTTGTTGATAAAACTCGAGTAATACTAATACGAACTGTAGTCGAAAATAGAAATATTTATCTTTTTTTGTACTTTAAAGAGAAAGTGTCGTTCTAAATTCTTCGAAGTTGATACGCCGTATTTTTAATTTTGGTTTTTTAATATAAAGAATACGGAACTTTTTTTAGGGAATTTTTATAAGGAACTATAGGATTATTAAAAGTGTTACTGGAATTGTTAATGTATTTTTTATATTGATAGAATATGGTGATATTTTTACAGATCCTATAAAATGTCTGTATAATGCGCTTTGACTTCGTATAGCGTTTGTTTTTAAATTAATGATTCCTGAAACACACAAGATTACTCATAATTTTGTTTTATTAAAACCCCGAATAAAACTTTTACTCGTTTATCTAATTTCGCAGATATTGAAACCGTTGTAAGAAAGTATTTGAAGAGTTTTATATTGATCGTTTCGAAGATATTTCCGCCAATTGCCGTATTTTTATTCTTATAAATAAAAATTATTTTCGCATATTTTTATATCACCGAAATCACTGAAATCTATGAGAGTTCCGAATAAACTTTAAACCAAATCCGCAAGCTGTCGATTAGAGAATCAGAGAATCGGGACTGTGCGGTCTTACATTCACAATGCTGCACACATAGTCGTTTCAGTGGTTGTATCGGTAGAACAATTTCGCGTCTGCATGGGTTATTGGATATTGAAAAATAACGGCAGGGCAAGAGGGAGGGATGAAAAATGAGATATATCCGTCGGAGTTACTTGCCAACATCTCGGCACTGATCCTTCTCGAAGAGCTTGCACTGCAGCGCCCATCGACGAGCTATAACGGCAAGTTCGTCGTCCCAGATCTGTCGAAACAAATGACACTTCAGACGTCCACCATCCCCGGGATAAATGATTAAATATCACGTCGCGCGTGTTCCGTCGATTTTTCTACCAATTCCATCATGGTCCTTGCGGCGGGCTGCGGCCCAGGATTTCCGCGACTCTCCTTGCCGTTCGCAATGACAACGCGATAACGATTATGACTCTCGAGAACCTCCTCGATATCCTCTTCATCGAGGTCGTTGTTCACCATATCGATGCAATCCGCGCTCTCGCAGTCAGACTATAGGAATGAATACCATATTGTAAACTGAAGATACATTCACGGAAAGAATGGTTTTGCTGAAATATCTCAAAATTTAAAGGGATCTTAAAGTCATCTGTTTTATCAATTATTTTTCAAATAAGTATTTTTCTAACTGTGCCTTTATATATACAGATTTAAAAATCTTTCTCCAATTAAAATATAAATTATATTGAAAAAAAGCTTTAAATTGCTGTCTTATACACAAGTCTCTCAATTTAAAAGTGAATAACTACAGAATAAGATTATATCTTCGACTTGTAATGTAAAATTCTATAAATTTAGAATTAAATATTTTCAAAATAATATGGTAAAAGTCAATGAAATTTTTTTCTAGATATATTATTGATATTACTAACATTTATATTACATGTATATTATAGACTTGTCTTGTATTTCATCAAACGCGAGAACCTCCTTAATACCTATTTAAAATTTTTCTAAATACAGATTTGAAAATAATTTTGTTAAACTATCAGAATAATTTTGTAAGGCGCTCAAGCTGATTATAGAATATCAAAAATTTATGCATTGCTCATTACGCTTGACTTCCCTGCGTTATTTTCAGATCTGTATCTAGTTAAATTTTTTAATATTTCCTACATAGGTAATTATTTTGCAGTGTCACTCATTATGCTTGACTTCCCAATAAAATTATTTTCAAATCTGCATCTAGCTAAATTTTTAAATATATTTCAGCAAAATCGTTCTCTCCGTGTATATTTTTTTGTTGCAAAAAGGCAGCGTTCAATTTCGCAATTATGTAAAATAGCGAGTAATAAAAAATTAGGTTAGACATATTGGATTTCGAAAATCTCGGACGTCTGTCAGCATATTTCATCGTGATTGAGTACCGCGCTTATAAAGTTGCTATTCTCTGTGGATCAAATGCAGTTTACACATGGATACAATTTATACACATGGATATTATCTAGTCAAACAATTTTAATAAATATTTACAGGAAATAAGCACATGGTGTGATTGGAGCAAATGCGGCAATAATTTCTATTCTCGCGATCGGTAGTTGCCATCCTTCCTCTCGCTTCGCTGTCACTGTAATACGTGAGAAAAGATAAGAGGCAAAAGATACGAACTGTCCTCCGGTTAAGCCTCATCGTCGCCAATCCATTCGTAAGATTAGTCACACGCGTCAGCTATAATTACGTACTTCAGTTGCTATCCGCCCAGCGCCCTTAATCGCGACGTCAGATTTTCTTTTCTTTTTTTGCCGCCCTCGCAAACTATCTAACTTCAGATCGCGCGAATCAATTTAGCGACTTTGACAGTTCCGGGATGCCCGGATTGGTAAGAAAATTTATCGTGCAACGTGGAACGGAAATTCATATTGCTGCACTGCTTTGCAAACTGACTCAGTTTGCGCTGGTCTGGTCGGCCTTGCGCTTGATCCATACACAAACGAAAAACGAGACGTGTATCTAAACAATGTATCGCGAGAAGTATTTCAATTATGCATTTATTACGTTCAAGAATTCGCCGCCGTATGTAAAGAAAAGGAAATCGCTGGCGGGACGGGCCGTTGATAAATTATCTGGTGGGCGGAATGCCCGGCACTCGGCAGACCGATATTTTTATTTGCCCGCGTGGCACATTGCTTTATATCCAAATTTATTTCCAAATTTATATCCTCTTTTTCTTCTTTCCGCTCTGTTGCGGAATACCGCGGGGTCTATATTTCACTTCGTTTAATTCGGGCGGATCTGACCGATGTAAATACTTGAGCGGCATATTCGAGACCCAAGCCTTATTACGCGATAAATAACCATATTAACAATATGTTACCAAAAATAATAGGATGTAATACATTTAACAAACTTGAAGTATCGATCGATTATTATTAATCGTTTTTATTTTTTAAATTATATAATATTATATTGCTTGTGTAAAAGATAAGATTCTGGAATTTTTTCAAGAATTATGAATTTTATGTTGACGAAATATTTGATTTTTCATTATTTTTTTTTATTTTCATAGTAATTTATTTGCTTGGACTTTTTAGTGAGTAAAAAACTTGGTACTTCTAGTAGTATAATATATAATAATTATATGATATTTTTACATTACATACATAATTTATAATTGTTATATTATAATATGCTAAAATATCAAGCACAATTATTAGGGATAAAAAATGCGGACAAAATCAAACGTTGTCTGTCAAAACGAAAGAGAGGATAAAAGCAATAAGATACATAAATGATTCTCTCATCCGCTCATAAGGTACTGTTTGTGGAACAATTTCGTAACGCGATATTTCCTCTTAAGTGCGATTTATAAAGCTCTCGATAGTAATATCATGGTGAATTTCTGGCGTATAGAGGTATATTCGAAATTTGTTTGTTCGATCGTTCCCCCAACGAGATGCTGTAGTGTGTAAACGTGCTTGTTCGGCAAGTTCGTTTCCTCTCTCAACGCCGTGCGCGGCACGTGTTTTCATTTTGATATCGCATGCATTTTGATAGAGCTGCCTCTCATATCATTATTGTTTCAATACTAGAGGTAAGAACTTCTCAAGTTCCATTTGTTTCCGAGACTGTCGAGCATCTTTCCAGCTCCTTTCGTCGCAACAATAGATGGAGATTGCAGACAAACTTGGAATATCGTATAGACTATAGACATAGTGAATTACAATTGCGAGTAACTAAAAATTTTGAAAATCGATGCTCATCACTCGATTTATATTCTTGCGCGTTCTACTCTATTTTATGCATTAAACTGAGTATAAAATATGCAACAATTATCGAATAATAAAAAGAAATACATATAAAATGTAATATTTTTGTAATATTGTGTGGAGAGCAAAAAGGCACAAATTTTGCAAGTTCGGACTGCATGACGTGTTTAACGACATTGTAAATTTGCTTAACGTTTTAACGTAAAATGGTATGCATATGCGGCAACTCAATTTTACAAGGGTTGATTGTTTTGTCAGTAACGCAATTTACATTTTCGAGTAATGGTCTGTCAAACATTTTGACTAAAATTGAAAGTGGTACATGAACGATAAAACGCGAAAGAAAATACAATTAATTTAAGGAATTTAAAGGTAATAACATACTGACTTAAAAATAATTTATTTTATACATATTGTATATACAAATAACATTCACGCGTACAGATATGTAGATGAAAAATTCAAATAAAAATATTTGGAGATATTGTCTCTCCAATGCGTGGAATATATTTTTGATACTATTCTTATGTTTAATGTGAACTACGCAAAAATTAAATAAAAGTAAGAAATCAATTAATATATATATTGCATAGTTCGTCGCGTTTTTTTAGCATATATTGAAGATATGCTATTATATCACACGATATTGCAGCATACCAAGCTGTTCGACTTACTAAATACTTTAGCTGCAAATTGCGTAATTGGTAAATCTTGTAAGAGTAAAAATCTGGAATCTCCTTTAAAGTTGAAAATATCTTCTACGAAGGTATGTTGCTTGCGCTATATAACCGTATCTCTATCTTTGAGAAATTCCTCAGTGGTTCATTTTAATAGATATATACATGCATGAGAAAATTTCTCATCGTGCAACTCCTCTGAAAATTATGTAACGATGAATTAACATCATTTGGTCCCCGGCATATGTGTTTATTTTAATAATTATCATACGGAAACCTGTTACTTGGCGGCATGTTTTCCATAATGAGATATGCGCCTCGCGAGTAAGATTGAGTAATACCTGTATTAGTAGTACCTATACACACAATATCGCTATATATGCAAATCGCTTTGAATCGATCGTATATCTTTACAAACTGTTTAGCTCGAGCTTATATACTCCTCGTGAAAACGCCCAAGCTCTTTTTTATATTAAGCGCCACGTGGTAACGCCAAAAACCTAATTTATGCGACACTAATCTGTGTTCCAAAGTTCACCCCGGAAAAACGGATGAATAAGCCAACCATTTACGTATGTAAAAAGATATTGTCAATTAATTTTATCCTTCGTTTATCGTGCTCGTGTAATTATTTTGTATAACGATCGTATACATTTTGCTTCTGCTTAGTTTTAAAGATATATCTATGTACAATTTTTAAATAAGTTAGAGATCAATTCGACGTATTGTAGAATTAAATAAAGCGCATATAATGCCCCTCTGCGCGTGTGTAGACTTTTTAAAACTTGATTTACCGAGGATATTCAAAATAAACGGTTTCGTTCGGGCGTAAGATTTCTTTATGCGGGATCATCCACGTGTGCGACCCTACGGCGTTGACATTGACGTCGTCATCGACGTCGTGATCGGTGCAGCGCAAAATGTCATAAAGTCATATTAAGGACTGTCCGGTGCGTTTTCCCGCCAGGCCAATATTGTGTTCATGTCGGTAATGCCACGCGTGCTCCATGGCTCGAGCGGATCCGAGGACGACGTTGGTGGTGAAGTCGCCTTATTCCGCTCGATCGATTCCCTTCTCCTCGCTGATTCCTCAATTTCTTTAGGCGATACCCTGCGCATGCATCATAAAAAGCACCGACCGATTAGGGAAGCAGTCAATCGAATGCCGATATCGTTCTATGCAGACTGCCATTGTATTTTTTTGGTAAACATTTTTTTTTTATGTAAAATGATTCTCTGAACACGATTTTTCTTTTACGCGATAATATCAGAGATCATTAATTATTATGCATCTTTGCAATTTTTAACATTGCCGTATTTGTAGCCAAGCTTCAAATTAAATCTCAGTTTCAAATCAAATCCACTTTAACAATGCTTTTGTCGTATATTTTTTATGCCAAAGTTATAAATATGATACCTTTATTAAAGAAAAATCGATCGGCGAAGAATTTATAGTACAACCGGTGTGGAACACTGCGTAACTAACGATGTGGGATAATTATTAGATGGAATTTAATTAATGTGTCATTTAAGTCGTGTCAATTAACGCACGCGCGCCGTCATATTGTTGGCCATTATGCACTTGGAAACTTCAGATTCTACTGTCAGCTATCACGGTTAGTTATTCTGTTCAATAAACATCGACTTCTATATTTGTATAAGCTATATTTGTACGACTAAAAAAAAATGGATATTGATGATTCCTCATATAACATATTTATATCTTTCTTTTCGAAATACGAGATCTGTTCTTTATTCCTGCGCTGTCTGAACGTAAAACAAATATACGTTTGTTTCGCTTTAACTTATTGCACCGTGTGCACCAGTTCAGGTAGTGCAGGAATAAAGAACAGATCTATGGAAAAATTATGTAAGTCTAGAGATACTTTTGAACTCATGTATTTTTATACAATTGGTTATCTTTTATGAAAAAATCGAGTTTTGTTTTACTTTAAATTTAAAAATATATAGAATATATATATAGAACTTGCATATATAATTTTCTCTTCGAGAAAAAATATTTCAGCGTTCAATCATCGTTTCCTAAATATATAATTTATCGCGAAATTATCGGAAAATTTTGCAACTCATCATTGACTATATATATATTTATATACTTTATTACCTATTCTTGGCCGTTTTTGGTCGACGTTTTTGGATTTTATCAGGTGGTTTGGTAGGAATGCTGCCGTTTTGCTTGACATCCGGCTTAATTGTTTCCACGGTAGTCTTTCGTCCTTCAGTCTCGATACGATTCATCGATCTCTCTTCCGGATCATTCAGTAATGGTCGATATCGCAGACTTTGTTCGACGGACGTTGTAGATGAGGAACTGTCGCCATCGTCGTCACGGCGTGACCGTTTCGATGTAGTAATGAATCTGTTATTCGCGGATTTTATCCTTCGAAGGCGAGCTTCGGTGCCGAGTAAATTATCGCCTATAAAAACGATTGACATAAATTTCTCTATTTATAATAATACGACATTTATATAGTTTTTATTAATAACTTCGTGTATTTTGTACTCACCGCCGAGGTCATTGTCGCTAGACTCCATGAAATACTGTTTCTTAACGATAGTAGATTTCTCAATGGTCGGCGGCGCGACCATGGCGAAGTGTGCTAGAATTTGCGGGTCGATTGTGGTTTTCATTGAAGCTTCGCTTGTGGCTAGAGCGGACTTCGCCATTTGCAGTAGAGTTTTGTAATCCGTTGTAGTCTCAGAAGCGATAGCGAGTTCCAAAAATGGATCTTCGACGGTTTCTTCGAGCGCTTTTGTTTCTATATTCAATGCTATTTAATCTCTTCATATTAAATTAGTTTCATTTTTACAACAAAAAAAAATCGCTCTCAGCATATTTATTATAATTTATTCTTGTTAATCTTGTTATTATCGAATGTTAACGGAAAGAAATGATTAATTACACTAGTTGACAGAAAAAATTTTGATCAAGTATCAGATTAAGTGTTTTTTATACTTTTTAATTCAAATCTGTAAATAAAAGCCTCATTTTTCTCAAAAACTTTTTTCGCGATATTTTTATTTACAGATTTCAATTCAGTGCATCAAAAATGATAAGAAAATCTATTCTGATTAGAGTTACTAGATAAAAAAAGTGTTCTGTCAAGCATCGTTATTAATTATTAAGAATTTGCATATCTGTACTTACGATTTGTATTTTTCAAATTCATTGCCTCCACATCCTTTACGGGATCGATAGACTTGTCGATTAATTCTGTGAGACCTGATAATTTAGTTTCCTCTTTAATGGGTTGTTTATGCGGTTGCACATTTACCACCACTTCTGGATTATTTTGGGTTGTTTTCGACTGCTGGTCGTTGAGAGCGGCTTTCGACTGCGCTGTCTTTATCTGTTTTGCGTCGATATTGGTAGGTATGCCCTCCGTCGCAGTGGATAAGTCAAAGTCATGTGCAAAGGCCATTACGTCCAAAGCTGCGGTTAACGCATCACCAAAACCTGCAGTAACTGCCGACACTTGCGGTTGACCGGCATTGGGACTGTAATGTACGTGAAATTAACGCGTAGCCGCAATATTCCATGAACAGATTGATGTAACATATAAAATGTTCAATTTAGAGAGAATTATTATCGGAATAATTATATAATAAATAATATTTAGTTCTCTCTTAAAAGCAAGTAATTGACAAAGAGATTTGCCAATAAAAAGTTATAGATTAGCGGTGTAATAAACTTGCTTAATAAGAGGATTTTAAAATATACCATCCATAAAATATATGTCATCCATTGGCAAAAAGATCCTATATATGATATGATGATACTAATAAATTAAATTGAATTAATAAAAGAAAATTAATAAATAAAAAATTATTCGAAATTAAATCATCAGCTTTTTTCAAGATATTAAATTATTGACGTTTCTGTGAAATATCTGATTCTTTATATTAAATGTCGGATCTATTCATCTTACATCCTGCTGTATAGATATTATGTAACGCATCGCGTCGAGCTTCATAAATATTTAATAGACTCAAGATACGGTCACGTTCACGTTGCTGTTACGTTCGTTACATAAAAGCATAGCCAATCCGTGAAGGTTTCCGATGTTTCTAGATGCCTGCGATATTAGCTATGTCCGGATTGCTGGTGGCAGACTCGACGGAATTACGAGGTGATAAAAAGTATCGTCCGCATACTGTCTCTCTGACAGTGAGTCACTCCCGCAAGGACGATTGTAAATCTATGCGTTGCAAGTTACAAACGCGTGGAACGGTCGAGACACAATGTCAGCGAGTAATTGAAACAGATTTGCACGTTTTTTTGAACATGTGCATGAAATAATTAAATAAAGTTTAATAAAAAGTAACATAATTAATCAATTTTTATAATATAATAACAAAGTAATATATCTAAACGAATTGTAGTATAATTGTAACAAATTTTAATCAAAATAAAAATTAAAAAATATATACGTATATAGATTGCAGCAACATTTAAATGGAACAGAAAATATGTCATAATTTTTTATTTTGTAATAGCGGTGTAATAATTAACAAGTGTGTACGTTATAATCTGTAATAATATAACAGTAAATTGAATATGAAACCGAGAAATTATAAGACAGCATGAGTATTATGAAATTATACCAAAAGGGTAATAAACCAACAGATAATTCTGGAGAAATACTGTGTGATGAGATGCGATGAAAGTATTATTACCTGACTCGCACGGGGGTGGAGAAGGACGCGCGACCCCACATTATACGACGGAGTTCCTCGCCAGTCATACCTCGTTTTCTCAATTCGTGTATCGTGACTTTTCCGACTCGCTGCAAAAGTACATGGGGCGAAGTGATAAAATTATAACGCCGTCATTCGCGTTACGATACTTTTATAGATATAATTGAAAAATCGAGAAACGGTTTTAAGAGTAATAATAATAAAGCAATATTCGATTCTTTTAATAAATGTTCAAATTAGAAAAATTTCCTATTTATTTTGTTGATCTGCGAAAAAATGAGTTGTTGAAATATTAATGTCATCCATTTTTAATGCATTTTGGAGTAAATATTGTGCGTAGTTGTACTATTCTGACGAAATTTACTACACCGTAGCAAAATTTGCTGTATGCATTTTACGAGAGTCGATACCAGAACTCATATCAGTCGAATGGGACGCCGATAAATAAATTGTGACGCTTGATGCACTGGTGTGAAATAAATCTTTGGATATACATTGCCGTCGGTGCATGCATACGCATGAAAAAAGAATAAATATAAGTAAATAAATCACCTTCCAATTAGACACAGCGCCCTTACGCTGCTTTGCTCTGGTTTTCGATTTACTTTTAATAACCAACACGCCCCTTTGTTCCGACGCGGGGTTGTTCGGATCATCGCCGGGTCCCAGTTTAATGCTGTATTCCTGTAGATAATTATGAGCGTCTTTCTGGGATACGGCGCGTTCCAAAGACACCACGATTTTTGCCCACTTGAAAATTAGTAAAAAGCATTTAATTGAGCAAATAAACTCAAGAACTATTTTGTGATATTTATTTGAGCACGGAAAGAATAGCGCTTTGTTGAAATATCTATATAAAATATATACATAAATAAAAATTTAACTGGATACAGATCTGAAATTTTGTTGGACCATTAAAATATGTAAATATGTAGGTCACTTAAACTGGTTGCTGGAAAATCAAAATTTTTTGCAATATTGTTCATCATGCTTGAGATTCCTACGTAATTATTTTGATAGTCCAACAAAATTATTTTTAAATTTTATCCGTATCTACCTAAATTTTTAGGTATTTCAGCAAAATCATTCTTTCGTTTATATGGAAAGAATGTTTTTGTTGAATACTTTTGTTAAAGCTAAAAATTTAGTTATAAATGTAGACCTGAAAATAATTCATTGGATAATTAAAATAATTATATAGTACACCCAAATGGATTGCTAAAATGTCAAAATATTTTGCAGTATTGTCGATTATGCTTGAATTTTCTACATAATTATTTTAATGGCTCAATAACATATCTATAATATTATTTTTAGACTTAAATTTTAGATACTTCAGCAAAATTTTTTTTCCATGCATGATCTACCCACACACGCTACTATAGTTAATAATTTCATTTTAATTTATCATTAAACCTTTGTATAGGACAGTCCATGCACAGTTCGAGTATTTTCATTGTGTACTTCCGTTTTCTACCAAACATTTTTGCTAATTTCTATATACAATTTCGTATTAACGATAGATTTTTAGTTTGATAAGTACAAATATTTTGTGGAAATATTAGAAATTTATTTTAGCATTTCCTAGCACTCGAAAAAATAATTTATAAGCAATACGTTTTGAAAGTGGATATCATAAATTAAGAAAGATTATGAATAATTTTAATACCAACCTGCTTGACGAATTCCTTTTCGCTTTGCTCAATAACATGTGCATATGTATTACCCATCATGGCAATTAGCATGTTGAGTAGCAGTATGGGCACAAGTACCATGAAAATCGCGAAGACGGTCTTGCTCAAGTTAGGATAGGTCGTGTTACTCAAATCCGCGTACTGCAATACAAGCAATAAAAGCAATTGGATAAATGCAACACTGGTACATCGTTGCCGGTAAATCGTCGCGACAATTACATGTGGGTGCTAATAAATAGGCGACCAATGCCCGATGTTGCGTGCCCGCCGCGCGACGGCGGAAGCACGTAGAATTTTCGAACGGAAACTCGTATTTTCCATCGTACTATGGTCGCTATCC
>NW_017296201.1:5152855-5216964 GCF_001594075.2 Trachymyrmex cornetzi
CCCGCCGTGCGTTCATGCAGATGCGCGCGCGATCGTTGTGTTAAATCTTTAATTTCGTCAGGAAACCATATTGTAGTGTTATTTTGTGCGACGTGGAATTGTCCGTGATTGAAATTCAAGATTCATAGCCGCGTGTCCTGACGCACCGCCGGAACGATGTTTGGGATGATGTAAACGCGCGTGTGACGTTTAATTTCTAATTTTGACATGCAGTAATTAAACTAATGTTTAGCAATGTTCTAAAATGTTTAAGATAAAAATACAAAGGATGAAAAAAAAAACAAATGAATGGACGAGATAAACAAATG
The DNA here is from genome assembly GCF_001594075.2 of Trachymyrmex cornetzi. Lineage (NCBI taxonomy): Eukaryota > Metazoa > Arthropoda > Insecta > Hymenoptera > Formicidae > Trachymyrmex > Trachymyrmex cornetzi. The sequence continues at coordinate 5,153,164 of NW_017296201.1, forward strand.
GATTCGTTTAATGGAAACGTTATTTCTGTAAATGTAAATGGAACAAATTAAATTTACTAAATTAAATTTACTTTGCTCTTTCATTTATATATTGTAAATAGAGCAAATTATATGTGGTAGGATTTAGATATAGATAAAAAAAGAAAGGATGTATAAGAGGATTAGCTTACACTTACGTGCATGCGTATGCAAGATAAGGGTCTGCAGTAGAAACTGCCACGACGTGTGCCAATAAAGCGGTAATCTATGGTGAGCTTACGTTATAATCGCCGAGGGTTATCTGAAACAGTGCCATCCAGGTCGAAGGATAGGAATGATACAAAGATGATTTCACTCCGGGGAATCCCTTATAAAGAAAGTAAAACGATTGCGAAAATCCGAAGAGCATAATCGTGTAGATGATACCGAAGGTCAACATATCGCCCGTTATCATGCTGTATACCATAGTGACAAACGGACCAGTCAATCGAATCGCTCTGTAAGAAAGAAATTAATGTAGTGAGCAAGTATCTTGAAGAGCATAAAGCATCTCATAAAAATTTACGGCAAAACTAATTATATGCACTGAAAGAAATGTTGTTACTCATAAAAGCAATGTTTTAATTTTAAGATATTAAGTATTAATTTTGTTCTTGTCTCCGTTTTTTAAACTTAGGCCCGTTTTCACAATATATTTACCTAAAGATTGAAGGTTACCAAGAAATTTATGACTGAACTTCATTGATGAATCTCTTGGTAACCTTTAATCTTTATAGGTAACCATATATTGTCTCAAAAAGGTCTAAAATTGAAGTATTTTTTATTATTAAACAATTAAATGTTTGTTTTGCAAAGATGTTTTAAATGTAAATATTTTAAATACTGCAGTTTTCATAGTGTTTCGTATAATCTTTTATTTTGTTGGTATGTTATTAACAAAAACTTTTTTACTTTTTCATTAAAAAAATTTGTTAGAATAATCACAAATTTTAATTAAAATAACACAATTTTTAAATGAAAAAGTAAGACAGTTTTTGTTAGTTAAATATCAACAGAATAAACGGTTATACGTATCAAACATTTCTCTCAGCGTGAAAAATAGAAAAGTGCAATTTACGGGAACGATTAAATATCGAAGACAAAATTTTCGAAGTTTATTGGATTTAGCTTGTGCACCGTGCAGTTTGTTTTGACTTTAATTACACAATGTTCCACATATTAGCGGTATCAACAAAATTATCATTATTGCTGTTACGTGAATGAGCTGTCGTCGTGTTTCATTCAGTGATATTCGCGTATCAAAGTTCGAGGTAAATCAGTCTATTAACGTCATCGACATCGATTTCATTCGTATGATTCAAATGCGCTTAATATTATGCATACAAAATCCATCGTAAAACATTTGCCGGCCTGATATATGTGGGACGCACATGATAATTGTATCCCTCTAATCCACCAAAATGATGTGTCTTTTCGCTCGCGCACGACAATCGCTAAAGCTAGATTCAAACATCACCATCCCGCAAACAAATTGATGACGTGTATTTTCTTTCTCGCGGTACACGTAATTAAGTTTAATACCGATTAATGTAAAAGGGTTGTTTACGATTATCGTCGCGCTGGCTCTCGTGACCGTCCAGACCGTTGAATATGTAGAAATAATAGCTGATTTGGAATACGTGCAATTTTATATTTTGCTTCCGTGAAATGGTCCAGATATTATTTGCATTTACCGGTATTAATTCGCACGTATAGAGAAAGCTTTGGATAACGAAATGTTCGGTTAACAAGTTAAAAAGTGCATGGCTTTGAACACTTGATATCGGAGTTCAGTTATCGCGTTTCCAGTAGCCGCGATAACACGAATAGGTCAGGCACGAAAAGTGCTTGTGCAGCAATCCGGTGTGCATATGTAAACTACTCTTCTTACACGCAGCTCACAAATTTATAACGAGGAAAACAATTAAATGCTAATAACTCTACCTACCAGAGAGAAATTTAAATACGTTATTGATTACCCTGAAATGATCGATAATACAATTTATCTTTTTTAATATCATTTAAAAAAATTAAGAATAAACCGTAAAGTGATTTAAGTGATTATAGTAAATGATATATTAATTTACAACTTTCAGATATTAAAAGCTATTAAAAAATATTAATAAATAATTAAAATTATTCACATGTAGTAGACGCGAACGTACTTAAACGAATTTCAATAATAAATTGTGAAATTGACAAGATAAAAAGAGAAAATTTATTACGCAGTATATAGGGATATGTTTAAAATGTTTGAAGGTCTTTTTATTGATATCCCTATACTCAAAGCGAAAGAAAATTTCATTTTAAGTTAGCGTATTACTGATTAAATTAACTTTGTAATACTCCAGTGTAAGTAAGTTACGACTCTTTCGTTATCGCAAAGTTAGAATCGCGACTACTAATATAAAGCAGACTTCGAATAAAGTATTAACGTATTATACTTCATCGCCATTAAAACAATTCACTGACAAAGATTTACTTTAATATTCTTCATATTGTCTAATATAAATTTACTTTATTTCGTAACTATATATAAAAGAATATAATATATTAACAAAATTTAATTTTCGTTTTAGCTAATTGAAAGAAAATATATAAATGGAATTATCATTGAAATTATAATAAACGGAATTCTAAACGGAACTATATATAAATTATTTTGTTCTCGATATATGATGTACTGGATTCTTCGTCCTTTTTGCCCGATGATTTTTTACACGCTTTGAGGATCGCGTATTTGCGTTATACAATTACAACTAACGGTATACATTGATGAAATCAAAACGATTTGTAATTCGAGACTCGTGGCATCCGGCGTATCATATGCGAGCACAATAGGAATACGAGCTGTAATCGAGGGATCGAAGAACGAGCGATTAAAATCGATGTCGTCGCTATCGCCGTCGCCGTACCGGACGGCTACGGAAAATAAAAGCTCTTTAATCCCGACGCTGCATCCGCACCCGTCGACAGACCGACAAATTTTTCAGATTCGTCATTCGGCTGAGATTAAGATTGAAGAGACTCGCGTGGCTCTGTGAGCGAACGAACGAATGAGCGAACGAAGCGACGGATGAACGAATGGCGAATGATCGACGAATAACGGCGGAAGAGAGAGCATCGATCGAGCCTCCATTAACTCCGACGACGACGTCGTCGTCGTCGTCGTCGTCGTCGTTGTCGTCGTCGTCGTCGTCGTCGGTCGGTCCTACCCTCTTCCGCTAATCGATGGGTGACCTTATCTTGTCAAGGGTTACCGGCGCCCATAAATCTTCGGCCTTTTTCTCAGAGTAAGTTCAAGGGAGGGTACAGCCGCGATAGAAAAGACACCGTGGATATTCTCCGATATAACTCGCACGGTATAGCACGGTATAAGCGATGTAACTTGGATGAGGGATATAACATCGTTGTCCCGGGTATCGCGTATACGTTGTCCCGGGAAAATCAATAGGAACGCCGACTTCCGCTCGCCAAACAAGTTTCCGCTACGCGAGTCTTCCTTGCTACTTTCAGTGAAGTTCGAGAGGGGAGACGTCATATTTTTTCTTTTTTTTTTTCACCGTCTCGTGCAACTCCTTCGGTAATTATGCCGAATTAATGTCAGCTGAGCCACCGTATCGATTTATCATAATAATGAATTATAAACAAACTTTTTGTTTCTCTCTGCCATGATGAATATCTGATTATGAGAAGGAAACTTGAAAATAATTAATTTGAACTACTAGCTTTGCGTATGCAGAATGTTTCATAAAAATTGCATTTTAACTATAGGACCACTACGTTAAAAATAACTCCTATATTTTTGAGGAGACACATGGGTGATAATTTTATTATTTCGTTTAATTTGTATTTATTGATCGTACAAGATTAATGTAAATTAAATGAATTATTAAATCAATTATATCTGTGTGAATATCATTGCTACCAAAGAAATGTATGCTTAATATACTGCTATAGGCTTAATATAGCTTTTGACGCTGACAAAGTATCAAATCGTATTAATCAAAAAAAGAGGATAAATTGAATGATGAGTAATATCACGAGAAAAAAATTATAATGTCATTATCGATGCCGTAATTCAATATAGCCTTTGAAGTCCAGAACTGTAATGAAGGACTAACTACGTTACCGAGTCCCCATAAAGTGGGGCTCCAATATATTTTATTTATTTAGAGCGCGGCGCGACGTAGAAGCCGCGATATTCCGCACGCGTAATTACTGTCCATCAGGATCCTCTTTAGACTCCTGACATCACTTCGTTTAAGTACGTATACGTGCAGTAATTCCTCAAAGGTTCCCGCGCACTCTCGATGCCACTCGGTGTTTCTTGTCCTCCATCACGGCTGTCGTTCGCCTTGGCAATAAGCCACAGTCACGCCTGAGATTAATTTCGCACAAAATTTAACGGGAGCCCGCTACAACCCGCCTCTAAAGTTACGGCCTAAGTGCTTTACGATGTACCATTTACGAGCCGCCGTTTTACGTCTGTTTAAATTCAATATACACTCTTTGCGCCTGTACAAGTTCCAGGGACGCCTCTGTATTACTTATAGCTTGCTCTCAGGCACCTTGTACCTTAGGCGCAGCTGAAGGCCACAGAAAGAGGGTACAAAAGCCAATATAATGTTCTCTTCTTTGTTGATATTTCAGCGCGTTTCAGCTCGAAGACGATATCTGATAGAACTTTTTTGTATTCTATGATATATGCAGGGTGTCCCCGTAAGTTTTAGCCAATCGCTTTTGTGTAGAGCAACTAAACTAAATCGAAAAGTCCTCTATACCATTTTGCAATTTTCGCAATAGTTAACACGATATTAATTACCAAAAATTGCCAAATATCGATCTTGAATAATTTTTTACTCAAATACTATCAATTTTACAGAAAAACTGCAACAAACATTTATCTTCTTCTCATAGAACTCCATGAATTTTTTCAGAATTTTTTATTAACTTTTTAGTAATTTTTAGCAATTTTTAGAAATTAATAATTTATTAACTATTGCGGAAATTGCAAAATGGTAGAAGACTTTTCGACTCAGTTTAGTCCGCTCTATCTACACAAAAGCGATTGGCCAAAACTTACTGGACACCCTGTATATTTCCATGATATAGTTTATATAAAATCACCGATTGTAATTGAAACAGTACACGGAGAGATGAGACACGGAAATAATGATTTTGTTAAAGTTTCTAAATATTTAACTAGATTTGGAATCATATAATTTTGTTAGACCATCGAAATAACTACGTAGGATTTCAAGCATGATGAGCAATGCTGCAAAAAGTTTTGACATTTTAGCAACCGGTTTGAGCGACCTACTTATTATTTAATAATTATTTTAATGATTCAACAAAATTATTTTTAGATCTGTATTCAGTTAAATTTTAGATATTTCAGTAAAACTGTCCTTTTTATGTAACAATAGTTATATTTATGGAAATAGAATTCTATTAAAAAAACAAAATATGGAAATAGAAATGCATTTTCAATTACTTAATTCCCTACGAAAATTTAATAATAGAAAATTTAATAATCAGAAAATAATATTGCTGCAATGATCGGTATCTGATTTGTAGAGAAGTAGAGCGTCAAGCGATTAGTAACTATCTGACACCATGCACCTGCTGAAATATAGTGTTTTAGTGATGTTTACGTACAATCGAACCGCGGTAGAACAAACTGAATTTTTCGAAAGGAGCAGCTGCAATCCGACTGTTCTATTCCCGATGTTGGTCACGTAGATTTGATATCACGTATTAGGAACGTATAAGCACAATGCGAATGCACGTTCTCGCCTCTCGATAAACCATTTGTCCCATTCTTCGCGGAAGTACATCCGACAAGAGACGTCGACATTCGTCAAAGTGTCGTTAAGCAAGAAAACGCTTGCTAGAAGTATGTCGCGAGTAACCGATGTAGAAAACAGATTCACAACTTGTGGAAGTTCTCCGTAAAAACGGGAAATTCTCCCAGCAGAATGCAAATAATGATTTTATATTATGAGTTATGGAGACATGCCTATAAAGAAAATATATGTTTTAAGAAATTTAAATTATAATCGTATTATATAATACATATAAATGAAAATAACTAAATAAAAAGGTTTAAAAGATAATATATAGAAAGGTAATCATCGCAAAATTCTTTCTCATGAATAACTTTCAGAAATTGGATTATCATGTATAATATTAATGCATATCGCGCTTAACTTATACACTGAAAAAAGTCTGCTTTAGTAATAGCTACCAAATATTGATTAAAATAATTTTACTCAAACATTCGATTAATATTATCAAAAATAATGTTACCTTTTTAAATATTTAATAATTATTGCTGAACGATTTTATTGGTTACATTATGTTCGGTAATACTTACTAAATATTTAAAAAGGTAAAATTATTTTTGGTTATGTTAATCAAATATTTGATTGAAATTATTTTACTCGACATTTGATGGTTATTACCAGACTTTTTTTTTCAGAGTACAGCACAGAACATTTGCAATATTATTGAAACGTTGCAATGTTGCTGAAATAATCTGTGCTATATGGATAATATTAAACATCTTCACATTGCAATTTTATTAGAACAACAACAAAAAACTCCAAAACCAGGGCGAATTTTATTAGAACTAATAATGGAGAATGTATCCTTTCATAAAAATAGAAGTACGCTTTTTTCAGCTTTACCCTTGATACTGCGGTATCTTTTTTTTTCCTCGTCAATCTACCATATTTAGATCCCATCCTTTTTTACGATTACGTAAAAATAACCAATCACGATTATTTTCTGCACGTTGGCGTACGTAATTTTGAGATACAGCGAAAAAAAAAAACGTTAAATTATACCCAAAGGAAGGATTTGCTACATGAGAGATCCATTCGATATACTCGGTCCGACAAATAGCTTGCGGTGTACATACGCACAGGTGGCTGTAAACACGTCGCCAGTTTACACGCGGCGATTGTCCGTGGCGGTGGCGCTAAAATGATGCGTGAAACAAATGGGTGGCAGCAACGTAACGAGTGCGACCTGGTCGCGTCGCGCCAGTAAATTGCAACCACTTTAATTTCGCAGCTGCCTCCCCCGCGTCCCTCCGCCCTGTCTCTTGTATATTACTTACCCGGCGAAAAACATAAGAAGAAACCACGAGCCCGGCACGGCGAACACCAGTATCGCATCCTCCGCGTGCCGATCGCCAGCGATACGACATGGAATGCACGCGAGAATGAGCAGATTGCTGATCACGAATATCAACTTGGCCGGTTCGTGGCTCTGAAATGCAAATGCGCGCAGACGGAACGTTAGTGCGGCCTCATGCACTCTTGCAACGTTTCAGGAACGTCCGCAGGGGAATCGATATTTTCGTACAATTTCGATACCTCCGTGTAACGAATGCGTTATCACGGCGACGCGACGACGCACTGAGTATTTGCTCGATGCATATCAAGGATAGATAAACGAAATATTTTATACGATTGTTTCATCAACTTTAAGACGAATCTTTAAGATATTAGTTTTTAAGAGAGAAATTTTATATTTTAATATTAAGATTTTAAAAAATTTGAAAAATTATTTATTATATGTATATATTTATATTATAAATTTCTTCAAAAAAAATATATATAATACTATATCAAATTGTGTGTGAAGAAGAAAAACAACATTTCTTTTCAAAAAGATTCGATATTAAGTAATAGTCATGACGGTATATATAAAGAGCTGAACATTACATTTATCATAAATAAAATATTTTTTATCATTTATATATATATATATATATATATATTTTTGAACCGTCGTAGTATTAATTACCCGCAAATCGAAGCGGATACATGTACTTGCAATAATATATAATACAACGTTATAGCTTATATTTGATTGTATTGAATTAGACCGACGAATGTGTGCTATATTGATCCTGTACAAGCAATAACCAACATGATATATGTATATACATGTATATTCTCTCCTAATTGATAGATATGAATAGATAACCAATAGGCGTGCTAATGCGTCAATGTTTGTACATTTTTGTGATATTTGTGAGAATTCTTGAACTGGAAAGCACATAATATAATTGTATTAATATAAATTAATTAATTATAATAATAAATAACAATACGTTATATTATACGTGATGTATATTACAAAATAAATTTGATTAGCTGTAATTTCTTTTAAAATAGAAAATAGAGTAAAATTGATTTAAAAAAATTTAATTGGAAGCTATACATAGTTTATAATCTGCTGATGGAAAAAATCCATCTTTACTATCGAGGACATACATCGAAATATCACCTCTACCAAAAATGCTTTTAACGCAATCCATCATTATCAACAATGTCTGTCCTGAGATTTATATGATACGAAAAAAATAGTATTGTTAAATTAAAAGTATTAAATTATATGGTTATATTAACACTAACTTTCGTTATAAATTCGATTCATTATAAATTTAATACAAAAATAAGTTTGTTTTTTTATCCATATAATTTGATACAATTATATAATACAAACAATATATTATCTTCAGTTATCTATAATATACCGTCTCTGATTACACAGCTAATAAAGAAAAAAGATAGAAAGAACCTTTCATCAAATTGCTACCGCGTTGCTGTCGATGTTGTTATAATACCGCTATACGTAATGCTTCGATAATCATCGCTCTATCTTTCTCTTATTCTTCGAACTCATTAATGCATAAAAGATTAATACCACGAACGTACAGCTTCCTTCGATAGCCATAGGATATCTTGGCGCATCCATAGATCCGTGATTCGTTACAGTTCACCAGTCTCAGGATTTGCGCAACTGACTACACTTAGCCTGGCATTGCCGCACTGAAATTGCGCCGTTGAGTATCGGCATTTGCGAACTAGCACGAAACAACGGGATATTTCATGATTGGGAGAAATGACGAAAATGCAGATGGAAAACCGGAGCATTTTATATATTTACTCAAAGATTTTTAATCTTATTATATAAAAAATTAATTATTTAGAGAAAAGGAATTCATTAACTTACAAAATAGAATTAATTTAATTTTCTACGTTTATATATACTTCATTATAATTGCATCTAGAATTTTATGCAACTTTATGCAAAACAGCCTGAAAGAAAATTACACATCTCTGTATTTCTTTGAAATTACTCCACTTTTTCTGTAAAATCCCAGTGTGTTTTGTTCGACAAATCACACTTTAAAGTCTTATCCATCTCTTATGTATCTACAGTTTAATTATATTTCTGTTTAACAATGCGAAAGTTAAAGAACTCCGTACTAATTAGAAAATTAAATCTCGGTTAGTTTTCACAGATAATGTACACTCTCAAAAATATCGGTGGATTCAACACCATGCGGTGTCTATATAATTCTCACTGTGTGGTAATATTAACACCAACACAGTGAAAATTATATATATATATATAAACATCACACGGTATTAAATCAATACTGATATTTTTTAGAGTGTAGCTTATAACGTGGTGAACAAAAGGCTCCAGTAATGGATACTTTTTAAATTATGGCTTATCAAAAGTGTTCTGTGTATGAGCACAAGTTTTATACTTTTTATACATCATATTTCAAAAACTATCCATTATCGAGCCTTATGTCTGTGACATCTTTGATTCACTACGTTATAAACTACATTATATGTGAAAACTAACTCATTTTGTTAGGATCCAATTTTTTATATACACTGAGAGAAATGATTTTGTTATAGAAACAAATCAAGGGAAAACAAATGTGATATTTGTTAAAAAAACGATTTATTAGTTACTATCGTAAATTAATTATTTCTCATTCATTAATGTAACAAATAATCAATAGTATCGTTTGCAAATAAGAGGCTCATATACATATATAGAAGTCGTAGACGGTCGCAAGATCTCAAATTGTAAGAAATTGATCGATTCTAGTCAAGTATTCTCCCTATATTTGACTGCGATTGATCAGTTTCCTACAACTTAAGACTTCACGATCATCTACGATTTCTATGTAAACAAGCCTAAATAAAGTCTATCCAAAAGATAGGTTAGATTCTATATAGTTTGCCTCTGTGACTAGTAATTGGTTGGTATAGCATACTAGCAGCAATCACAACAGACCAAATTTGTTACATATTTACCGATTACTTGTTAAAGATACTGATGGTTTGTTAAATTAACGAAATCCTTTCTCTCAGTGTGTAAATAGTGCGAGGTCCTTTGTTAAATGAGGATATCAGTATATCTATTCATATCTTCGGGTATACGATTTAATAACTATAGGTTTTGAAATTAATTGTAAAAACTCGGGATCCTAGATGGTGCTCTCGCGATTTCAAACGGTAAAACTTCCCTGACGGTGAAGTGACCGCGCGGCGCGGCGGCGGGAAAAATGTCCGAGCCTACCAGTTGCTTCAGGAATGATAGCGGACCGACGTTGATCATCTCGCATCCCAGCTGCACCAGGATGTAATTCAGCACGCCCAGCACGGTGATGCACTCCGCCGCGGTGCGGACGACGTCCGTTATCTCCTCGGGCCACTGCAGCAGCACAGCCTCCATGTCCGCGGGCCTGAAGTACATGGCTAAGGACAGCGAGGCCAGGTGAAACACCAAGATAATCAATCGCTTCAGGAACTGCAACTTTTCAGTGGAGAATAGAACGTCGGCGTAAGCACCCACGGAACTTTCCGCATCGATTGGCCGGAATATAAGAGCAAAGTTTTACGAGCGGTAATATAAGGGCGGACTCGCGAAAATATCGCTGGTCCCGAGGCTGAACTCAGAGAGGCTTGGATATCAGTCGGGCGTTTGAAAAGATTGATTTATCTCGCATATTTTGAATCGTTTATTCATTGTATCTGTTTTCCCAGATTCTATTTTCTCGGTAGTGAAAGCGTAATTTATAGTCAGGATCGATAACCCCTGAGATTATTTCATTACGTCAAATACGACGAAAATAATTTTTCTCTTTTGCATCTAATATCACGCGTCTGTTTCTTCATAAAATGACATCAGTTCCAAATATAGCGAAACTTAATAAATAATTTGCGAACGGCACACAGCTCGCGCTATCGCGCCACGCTCGTATTATCGCGCACAATCCAACGCATAACCAGACGTTTAACGTCTTTTGTTTTATCTTTTACCTCGCGTTATCGCAGCACTTGTTTGTAAAGTTGTAATCGCACGCGTTTTGTTGTAACAGATGAAAACATTTTAACGAGCCGCTCCGAGATTGACTCCGGTACGATCCGATAATACGAAAATCATAGCCAAACGGACACAATAATACTGCATATTGCGTTTACGTGCATGCGGTTCGAGTGTGGCTGTGATTAGTGCCATAAATGGGACACGTTATGGACGCGATGCAGTTATAATATGCGCGATACGCGCCCGTCTGCCGAAGCCATCGGCGTACGTACGAAAGCTCGTTTGTGGTACGATAGTAATTGCAATCAGCTCGCCCGTATAACTTCGATAGCCATCGTTTCGAAATCACTGAGCCACCATGGATCCGCGACAGACTGACTTGAAATAACCGGCGCAATTATACCGCCATCGCCGGAAGCCTCATCGACGTTACTCGACCGATCGACCCGAGTGTTAATTCCAAGTTACAATTCGACAGGGAAAGAGAAAGAGAGAAATCGCTAGTAAATAGCGCGACAATATCTCGTATTATACAGACGCGCATCTGCGCTCGCGCATCTGATATGCGAAACCGCGTGAAAATTTGATCTTCATTTTATCAATTTTGAATGAACGTTTATGAACGTTATTTTCCTCCCAAAATTCACGTTTCCCAATCGTTTAAATCGCTTTAATCGCTTAATTCTTTCCCGCGAGTCGTTTATGAAGCTATCTAAAATAACGGTTTAAAAAATTTACAAGTTTCAGAAACTTCTATAAAACTTCTGATAAAAACTATGTTTGATGATATTACCCTGTCTCTTTCATAAGTGACCTAAGCAGCTTTGCGAAGTAACATGTTATTTATCGGCAATTGTCCAGGTGGCTCATCTGTTGTCAACTACATAAAATATATAAAGTGAAAAAGCATCGCAACGTGAGCTGCTTTTACGATGTAAGCCGATCTTCTTCAAAGTGCTCGCGTAAAGATTTCCCAAAAATACGGTCTGGCAATGGAAATCTAAAATTGCTTCTTAACAAATAGAGATATTTTTGACTGTAGAAGATAGATGTAGAAGATAGAATCGCCGACGAGATCAAGATTGATTTATTTTTAGATGCCATTTAAGAAATTCGATTAGGGAGTCACTTAAAGAAAGTGACAAGCTTTTAGCAGAAAACAATTTTCGAGCAACATCAAATAAACTCGATAAACGATTTTTGTTTCTACATTATTTAAATGTTGTTTATGTATTATTTAATAAAAAGATGTCATTTGAAAATTGCATTGGGGAAACCATATTCTATAGTATTTACGTATTAAACATCTTAAGTTTTAATATATCTCTTAATACAAAGCACTACTATATTACGCAAAAATATACAAAGTATGAAAAAACGCAAAAATATAAAATTGAAGAACTAAAAGAATCAACTCTCTTCTCGATGCTTTGAATTGTGCACAGAATATAAAAAGAAAAGAAATCTCTCTTTGTTCGACGTAAGAATCAGTTATACGAATACACAATTCAAAATTACAAGCTCTGAAGGAGGCTGCCATTGTTTTATGAAAGAAGAAAAAAAATCCTGTGTATCATAATATATATCAAGCATTATTTTACATCTAATATTATTTATAAAATTTTCGAATTTTGATATACTTTTCATCGAAATATTTTTATTGTCAAATATATTAATTATTTAAACTATTTTCAAGAGAGAGGGGACTGAGGGGCTGCTACATATTCTTTACATTTCGTACTTTATTTCGAAGTTGGATATGGTAGAAAAATTTGATATTCGGGGGAATACCAGTAAAAGATGAATTAATAAAAGATGAGGTCAGTGTGTATGCCTTATGATTCTATTGTTACAAAGAGGATCTCGAGTTGTCGGAGCAAAGTCAAGCATAAAACCGAAGAGATGATGAAAAACTTGAAAATATAGTAATGTCTTATAATTCAGCGAGAAACGAGCGGGAACGCCATCACGTGGACGCACTTACTCGCGCGAAGGTCTTCCATTTTTCCTCAAGTAATCGCTGAATAATACCACCGTCCAGCATGTCCAAGTGCTCCTCCTTCGTACCGTTCAGAATGATAAATAGCGCAGAGTTCCAGTCTGAAATAGAAATTCGGAGAGAGCCATTTGCGGTTAATGGAACATCGCTTTAGGGTTTGTGCCGCGATAATTATGGGTTTTGCATTAGTGAGCGTGCATATAGTGTGATGTATACAGGTGCAGGTGCGAGCAAGACTTTTCGGCATTTTCTCCTCCTCCGACAGAGGAACATCCGGCACGAAAGATTTCCGCTGCAGAGACGGAAATTTTCCGTCGCCACCATGTGTCGTCGCCGTACGGTCAAAAGATAAATCCGCCGCGCCATTAAGGTTTTATTCGAAAATGTTCACAATCGCTAAAGAATAGTACGGCATTTTCAAAAAAATGTCAATTTATGTATCTGTACATCAATACAACAAACTGGATAACATCCGAACTATTCCATGGCGAGATGGTCGTTTAAATATTTGAATCGCGATTAGTGACTTTTAAACATTTTAGCGCGATCAATATAGTACACCTTTCGTCCTGCCAAATCGCATCGTGCAATATTAAGTGCAACGTTCATGTGCAACGTTACTGAGAGACTCGGTTGTGTATTGATCGCATGCATCTGTCGTCGCACTTTGCCCGGCTTTGGCGCGAGTGCTAAAGTAATTGGAACTTGGAGGATTGTATCCTCGGGAGTCCTTAATTACCGCTCGACACGAGCGAAGGTGTACACGGTAGCTTGACCCGAAAAACATCGTTTCCCGGATAGGAAACGTCTAAAGTGAGCTATTATTTTAGTTATTACTTTGCTATTTTTATATTTATTAATATTGACTTTATCTCTATATAAAATTTTGGGAATATGTGAAAAGAAGATTTGGACAGATCTTAAGATAGAATTCTAAATTTCAATAACGAAAATCATAACTTGAACATATGTTATGTAGCAAACGTTATAGCATTGTATTGATTGAGATTCTCAAACGATTACAGGTTTATAATTTAAGGAGAATAATTCGGATGTCGGATAAGTCAAGCGATAAAACGGATCTGGTGCTAATGTCAATATTTTCGATCATCCGGTTCTCAATCTTGCATGACGACCGCTGACCTCTCGACTCCAAACCGGTTGGTATCCACGGTGAAGTTACTAACGCGTGTCCGTTACCGCATCATGTAATTATATCTGACTTTGGAACACAGAGCCACGATAGTTTTCCCCAAGCTTCCTCCTAGTATATTCTCGGCCACTATTAACCTCGACCGGACATTGAACCGAACTTAAATAATAAGTACCATTTTGGGCGTTTCATTTTTCATGATCGGTAGTAATTATTTCAGAGGATTAGTCGCGAAATTAATGAAAAAAAATACTTTCGAAGTATACTTAGAAACGTGACGGTATAATTTATAAATCCATGGGTGCGTTTCGAGTTATGCATGAAGCGCATGATATATGCATCATTTTGTCCTTGTTGTTCACGAAATAATAAAGAATAAAACGATACATCATGTGTTTAATGCGTTTCATGCGTAACTCGGAACGCACCTTGTATGTATGATTTTAAATAGTACTAATTTAAATCCTAGACTTGAGTTGTCAGATCCAACATCAACATTTCCAGGACATGTCCAAGGCGAAAAATGGATTATTATAAATTAATTATTCTCTCTCTCTCTCTCTCTCTCTCTCTCTCTCTTTCGAGCTAAATCTTGTATCAGTTAGTATCCCCACATAAACTATGATATATATACACTGATCATTTTTTGTGATAAAATTTTAAATTGAAATAACTTTATTAATACTATAATATAATGAAATAAATAATGAAATAACTTTTTAAGCTAGAAAGGCGGGTAAAAAACTATTGTATAGTTTCCTTGAAAGTTTTTTCTGTTTATTTAGAAAAACGATTTTCAAGAGAACTCAGTGATGCCAGAACAAACACAGTGTCGTAGACATGCTCGTGATTGAATCACATATTTTTGTATAAATCTTTAAATGTCAATGTTTGTGATCGCGAAAAGTAGCTTAAAAAGTATGAGATGAATTTTGTTAGGATTTCGTTAATATTATATAATAGCATTTCCGGGATAGAAAATTTCAATCACTGGACACGGGATCAGCTGAATTTCGGGTCTTTCCCAGAAATCCTGGCCATCTGGCAATCCTAACATAGACACGAACGAAATTTTTTCCCAAATAATAAATAAATGTAAAATATATTCAAAGAGACTCTTTCTAAAATCGTAAATAAATGTAAAATATTCAAATTGGAAATAACTTACAAAGTTAATTAAGAAAGCTAAGCCTTTAATAAAGCAAAGTTTTAAGCTTGTATAACTTGTTTACAAATCCGGCTTAAAATAAAGAAGAGTAATTAATTACGAAAAATAATTTAAAGAATAAATTTATTACTAGTATTGACTCTATCCGTATAAAATAATCTTTTGTTTAACTCGTCTTTGTAAGATTTACCCATCTATATCATCTTATTTTCTAAGGCTCTCTGTTATTGTCATCGCGATAAAGTCTGCGATTCTGTGCAGCTCTCGAAATAGACATCAGTATATTTCTGTTTTTTTTTTTTTTTTTTTTTTTTTTTTTTTTTTTTTTTTTTATCCAAAAAGTTGACAGGTTCTGGTATCGAAAGTAAATAATAGAAAAAAAACTTGTAAATTGTGAATAAAAACTCAACAGATAACAAAAATCGCGTGAATGTCTACTGGGTGTCGTCAAGTTTGCGAAGATGATTTTTTTAGCGAAAATTTGATTTATATTTGATGTTTCGTACTGAAAACTATATGCGTTACGAATTGAACTTTAAAAGTGTCAATGGAAATCAAAACTTTGCATTTGTTAGATTTTAAGTAGATATTTTAATAAAAATAAAATAAAAATTAATTGAGAGATTGTGATAAGTAGGTAATAAATTTTTTTTTAAACTAAAGTTTAAATTTATAAAAAAGTTTTTTAAACTTTACCGTAAATAGAACACTTATTATTAGTACATAGCTATTGTAGCTGCAATTGCGAATTTCATGGTGCACTTACGTGAGTTTTATGGTATCATATTATTTACGAGTATAAATTTCAACAAATCCATTATAAAGAGAAAGGAGAATCGTTTTGTTACATACTTTTTTGCTTGTTTTCATGATGCGTCGTGTTACTAAATAATGGTATAAAAAAAAAATTATTACAAACGTATATTATATACAAATATAATATATATTAAACAGTACAACGAAATTTTATTAATAGTATTATAATATTATACAATATAACATAACGATTTATATAAACCATGTATTTCTATAGAAATACCTAGAAATCGCTACCTCTGTAAGATGAGCGTGAAGTCAATTCAGCTAATTCAATAGGAGAAAGGATGACGGATATCTTTACCCAATCGTGATTAAACTATAGTATACCGAAATGTATCACTATAGATTTTATTTTTGCATTTGCAATGAAGCATATTTGTATGCCATTTTCCTATATATTTGTGCAAAAATAAAAATGTAAGAAAAGTATTATTTAGTTCTCATTTTGATCATAAAAGATGTAATTATATCCGAGGTAATCTTTACACTCTATAATATAGCAATTCACAATGCAGGTTAACACCAATACCCTTAAAGCACCACAAAGCACTATGTGATGACCGGATAAATATGGCGTCCCGGCTTTAGCTTAATCCGTAATAAACTATAGCATGTTAACGATCTAAGTATTACTACGGAAATCTGTGATAAACTAATTTACCTAATCGTTGAACATGTGGTCTGTAATTTTAACTAAAATAATTAATCACACTTAATGTTAAGCTTTATTAAAATTACACTCACATAAAACAAACACATCTCTTGAATTATAATACGGTAAATAATTTAAAATTAAAAGATTCTTTATATTTTTATTTTATTTTAAGATTCTTTATTTTAGTGTCGTTTTTATATTTTCCATTTATATATATAACTACAATATTTTTCATGGAATTACAACTTTATATCAAACTTCAAATTTTTAAAACAATTTTTAGTAAACTAGAATGTGGAAAATTTTGTTATACGAACTCAAATATATATTTTTCTCCTCATATATACAAACATTGGACAAATTTTATATCACGAGTTGTTTAAAACTCTGCCGTAGTCTTCTTATGTAACGTCGCTTACGTGTGAAGGAAAAGTCTGAAATAAGAGCTTGTGCAACGTGAAAGATGGTAAGCGTCTTAACGATCGCGCGTCGTCAGGAATCTGTTCCCGGTCAAGAATACCGTAAGCGGTTCAGCGGAGCATCGTAGTGATCACACGTGTTCGATATACTTTCATCGTCACGATGCGATTTCTCGCGGAGGCTAATCCTTTTGCACTCAAGAATATATAAATACAACGCACAAATGTCTCACTCTCTCTCTCGTCAATAAAGAAGAGTATAAAGAACCTGCGATAAAAATTGCAACATTCCTTAATTTTTATTTTCAAACTTTTCTAATCGCATTCAAACGCCACGCTTATACTTTTACGTATCTGTGTTCCTAACAGAATTGTTCTTAATTAACTCACGAAAAATGACGGCGTTGATTGCGCGCGAGTTGTCTCAGAGTTACAGTCAATTTCTAGTGCGGCGATGATATCGGAAGTTACGAAAACTAACATTTTCCGCGAACGTTGCGTAGCCCTCGGATTAAAACGGGAAAAAACGTCGGCAGGGCCGAGACGAGGGAAATGGCTTTTCCGCTGAAAGCTCGACCTTTGACCGCCGTCAACGAGGCTCTTTTGGCCAACCGCCATCATCGTCCAACTCTCATCCTTCGACTGTCTCTCTCCCTCTCTCTCTCTCTCTCTCTCTCTCTCTCTCTCTCTCCTCTCGCTCGCTCGCTCTCTTTCTCTTCCCTTGCTCTTTCACTCTAACCTTGGTTTGGAGTAATTAAGCGTGCCCGTAGGAGAGACGTACCGAAAGTTCGGTTCGCCTCGATATAGTACTGTCCTCTCGCCATCGCGGTTACTTTCCTCCATCCGGGCACCCCCGCCGACGATGCGACACCGCCACCCTTTGCGAAATCGGTCGACGCTCGTGCCTTAGTGGAGACACCCATGCTAGCTACGAGGGGATAGATATAGGCGGTGGCTAGGAAGGATCGAAGGGATAATGGATTCCGAAACTAAATGAAACGCAAGCTCCGACGCGCCGCACCGCGCCGCACCGCGTCGGGTCCGCGGCTAATCTCGAAACTTCGTTAAATGCCCGTAATTGCATCTCCTACGACCCACCACGCTCCCAGGCATCCGCGTCGCGCTTCGCGGTACTCCTACTCGCGAACAATCCAGGGAAAACCTGAAGCAGGTAACGACGAACGCATCTATTTCTCGACAACGCTTCCTGGTCCCAAACTTCGATACAATTTCACGCAAGTTCGACTGACGGTCCTCTTAAAATGCGAACGGCAGCATGCCGAAACTTTACCCCTCCCCTGTTTCCTGCGGTTCTTTGTTGGAAAATTTGGTGACATGACAAATGGGAAGGTAAAATTGAATTGCATCGTCTATCTGGACAGAACACTTCTATGGGGATATCACTATAACTGGTTCACAGTCGAATCTGGACAGGCATTCGTTGACAATTCTTTATAGCATTTCAAAGATCAGTTACTTTGTTAAATCGAATTAATTTGAGATCTACGTTGTAAACTTTAGGATTGTATTCTATAGTAAAGTTTGATTTAATACTTAAAGTTTCGTACGAGATATCTCTCTCTCTCTCTCTCTCTCTCTCTCTGTCTCTCTTTCGAATTATCTTTAGATTGTATTGTCATTGATTGTCACTAATTACTTTGATAAAATAAACTTGTATCCGGCACTCAAAACGGAAACACATTAATAATGCAGAAATTTTTAAATAAAATTTGCTGTATACATAAAATTAAATGTACCGTGCATAAATCATTGGCATCAAATTACGTCGCTGCAGTTTGCATCGCGCTTCCCGGAACGGTTTCATTTATCTCGTCGGATACCAATTAAATGAAAAATCGACTTCGATTCTAAATTACCGTTAAAGGCAGGGAAATAATATCGATAACGATGGTAAGAGTGGCGACGATAACGAGCCAATATCAGCTACTTTTTACCGGAGAGTGGCATGTTATTCGCATGTTGGGCGAAGTTGTTGGCAGTATGGTTTACTATCCGCCTGTGCTACGTTCGATGTAGGAAAACTTTGTGAAATTTTTTTTTTTCTCTCGGAAACTTCGCAACCCGATTTTATTCTCGATTTTGTCCTTGTATCCAATTTTACGGGGAAAGATAGTCCCTTCTTGTTTTCGCTATATTGGTCCTTTTTTTCTCTCTCTCTCGTTCTTCTTTCCTTTTTCTTCTCCTGTCATCTACACTCGTGTCGCAATTTTTGTTCTATTGTCACCTTCTTCTTGTTGGGACACTTTACACGGGGGTAAGCCGTTGAAAACCGTGAGAACAATTTTACATAAGTTGCGCATATGATGCAGCACAAAAAAATTCAACGCGGAATAATTTTCCGAATATTTCAAAGACGTTCCCAAGAATACACTGTATTCCCGCGGTACGTTATAATATTCAAATTTAAAAAAAGAAGCAAGAGAAAAGAATAGGATAGCGTAGAGAGTAAAGTGAAATTAAAGCACTTTATTTTATATATGAGAGCAAAATCTCCTTTTAAAAATACAATGAACGAAAAATGTTAAAAAGAGGGGTGAATTATAAACAGCAGAAATCAAAAGTAAGATAAATTTCTAAATAGTACACTACTAAAAATATTACTTAAATATTTCTTGAGACTAGAGGAACTGAAGAAAAATTTTATAAAACTGAAGATTTCAATTAAATCAAATATTTCTTTTAAAATACTAAGTATACATGTATAAGAATGATTTGATTATTCTTATAATTAAGACACAAACCTTGATTTTTTTAGTAATAAAAAGACAAATATTATTATTTATTAAGCAGTTTAGGATTGCATCCTCTTAAGCGCTAAAAACAATACATAATTGACAACAAAAATATAAAAAAATATTAAGAACTAAATTTACAAAATAAAGATATCGAAGAAATAACAGAAAATAATAAAAATAAAAACCGAAAAATAATAGAAAAGAACAACAGTAGAAGATTTAAACTATAACATGATACAAAAAATATACAAAAATAACATAAAAGAATTAACGAGAATCTCTCCTTTGCACTGCAGTGTCACTACGGTGCTACTATTATTTAGGAACATTTCAGCCTTGACTCGTCCCAATTAACTCAGGAACATGCGACAAAGTAAGGGTCTACTACTTGACGCATGATTCGGTGGATCGTAGGCAACGATTCTCATAGAGCCGGATTGGCGTAATTCGATTAGCTTTACGACGTACTTGTTCTGCCATCGGGCAACAGCGTGTCGAGAGCATTGAGAGGGTACGCCGAGCAAGTGATATTACTGTAACGCCAAAACTCCCGCGCGGACAGCTCCAACATCTCACGGAAGACCTCGGCACGCCCCAGCTGGCAGGCGAGTGTCAACGGGGTCAGGCCCGCGGCATTCACGATTCCATTGCGAGCAGGAAGCTTTGGATGTCGCAATGCGTAGCCGAACATGTCCTACGTCAAATAACAGTTCTCTACGCGAGTCGTTTTGGAACGGTGGACCATGTTGGCAGAAATGTCAATATCCGTGTTTTACTATCTCGGGACGAAATAAAAAAAAATGTATGGATGACATAAGTAAAATTAGAAAAAATGTCAATCTCTAAAGAGGTTTAAAAATAATAAGTAAAATAACGGTAATAAAATCTATTTAAAAATATTGCACTTTTACTGCAGTAACATTTGTTTGACACTAGAAGTGTACCAAAGTTTCTTATTTACTAAACAAATCAAGTGAATAAATTATGAAAGTAAAGAAAATGACGAAAGTCAAATAAAAGACGTAATCTTGAATAGTCAAAAATTTTTAGAATCTTATGTCTTTCGCATATAAGATATAATATTAATATAAAAAATATAAACGGTTAATAATAACTGTTTATGGTACTTTTAGTGTTAACTGAGATGTTACATAGAAAAAAAACCAAATTTAAAAAAACAAGAGATAATTATCGAAAAATCATCGGAGATTTCTCAAGTCTAGTCTTTACGTTTAGGTCAATACGCACCAATTTGTCACCAACTACGACCATGTGCAAAATCATATTTCCAAAAGTATCCTGCTCGTCAGGGTCTGCGCCGGAATCAAGCAGCAGGTTGTAGACGCTCTCATTAGCGCAGCAGGCGGCCCAGGCGAGGGGGTACTCTCCCAGATACGCGAGACCCTCGTAATCGGTATTTCTGGCGGGATTCATCCTTTGCTGATCTCGCGGTAGGAAGAAGCTACCGATGGCCCGCTGCGAGATAATCGCGCCCGCCTCGATTAGCTCCTGCACGAGCTCGTTGTTCGCGTAGGCGATCGCCAGATGAAGAGCACTCGCACCCAGATACTCTTCGCCCTCGACGACGTCGATGGCTAGTCGCGGAAAACACTTGAGCAGTATGCGCGCTACTCTAGTATGCATCCGCGTGTCACATATGATAAGAACATGCAACAAGGTCTCGCCCAGCGAGCCTCTGTACTGCATCTGCCAGCAGGCCTCATGATCATTCCACTGCGCTAGTGGATCAAAACGCGACAGCGAGGCCTCGATCGGCAACACGACTTGCTCGAGGTCACGAAATTTCCAACGCAGATACTCGGCACGATTGATTATCTGGCCTTTGCCATCCATATACATCAGGATACCGAATTGCTCGCGGATCAGCTTCTCCACCTCCGGCTGACCGCCTTGATTGTACGCCTCGATTAGCTCGCCGCCCTTCTTGTAGTTCGCCAATCGATACAATAAACACTGGTCCTCGTTGCTTGCCTGGCTGATCACGCGGTCGAGGATCGAACCGGCGTTGACCTGGCTGTTGCGACCAACGCGGCACGAGCAAACACCACCCATTCAGACATATCCCTTCGCTGTCGGTTGGGAAGAACACCGAAAGCTCCGCACTGCCGCACCACCGTTCGAGCTTGATTTTTCTCGATTGTTCATCAGCCAACGTCACCCGAACGGAATTCCTCTCGAGTGTCTTCAGACGTTCTCAAGGTCGAGCAGCGCGCCATTTCCGTTGAGATAAAGCGAAAAACCACTTCGTCGTACGGCTACTCGCGACCGACTCCATTGATATAACACTCGAGATTCTCTTACCCCCCGACAAGAGGGTGGCGCAGGTAGAGAGAGAGCGAGAGTGCTGGTATTTGTGCTATAGCAACCAGCCGATCCATAAGCGGTACCTGGTGCAGACGAACACGACAGGGTCACCACTACCACCACCACCACCACCACTCTGCCCTGAAAATTGGGAGCATTTTTACGGATACAAATTTATCAAAGACACGCCGCTGGAAGGTGAACATGTGAAACGTCAATTTAGAAACGATGATTTAGAGCGTGACGTATAACACGAACTAATTTTAAAGCATAATTTCAACCGATCCGGTTCTCGATCGCGCAATTCGGCAAAGTAGCGAAGACCATGACTTACTGGTAACCCGTATGTCGATCGCCCGACCTTAACACACTTTCCAGCGGCTGCATACATGCGCAAATGTTTCTCAAGACCGACTGCAAGGACGAATGCACTATCGCGTGAAAATAAGGATACGAAAAGAAGTATGAGGTATAAATAATATACGAAAAATGCTGTTATAATTATGGGTTACGACAAAAGTTAGATTTACTACTGTGAAATGGAGTATAATTAGATAAATGAACGATATTAACAATCTCGGTACGTTATAGTCCGTTTTTATTAATTTAATCGACATAAAAATATTAATTGCATTTTTTTCGTTATTTCGTATGCAGCCGTTCGCACCGGGACCTGGTTTCGCGCTTCATTACATCCATATTTACGACGGGAATGTTGAAATCAATTTCCCATCCCCCCAAGTCCGAATAAAACAGAATTACGCGCGACGTGCATCTCTGTTTGAAGTGCATTCGTATTTAACCGAAACGCAGCGAACATTCCATTCTCATCGAATTGGAACACTGCAATAATACGTATATTATTGCGTTGCGTGCGTCTAGAATTAGTATCACGCGTCGATACCGTACAAAATACTAAGCTATCGAGGAGAGATTACGGTATCTCAAGCTTAAACGATACAAACACGCGCCCGCTATTGACTCGGGCGTGAAAAGCTGTTCGTTTATTTTTTAAGGATAAATTCTTTTTTATTCTCTCGCGAGAAATTAAACGATTCCGCATAACGAGGCATGACTTTCTATATGACGGGTATTTCATCGCCGCGGACAAATCGTCGTTGTCCTCGTTTGGTGAATGGTATAGCCAATGTATTATACAGCACGGTCACGCTATTGTAAATTGATGCCTCGTCATCCTCCGGATAACTGCGAAAAAAAAAACACTCTTTTTCAATTCGACGTTTCACCGACGAGCGTCGCCGGATGGATCGAATCGATGTGTGTGGTGTAACAGTGAATGGATGCGGAACTACAGATGATATGTATTATATTCTGTCACACGAATATCTTATTCATATGCAGAAGTAAGTGCTTAAGTAAGTAGACATTTTGCGAGTGCGGACGTTTAACGCTTTCGCAATTGGAGAATCCAAGGCAAGTGTCTGAATGGAGTTGCGAAATTCTTGCGGAAGTTTAGTTAATCTCGGGAGTAAAGTTAATATATTCATTATATTCATTATATTAACATATTTATTAATGACACACACTTTGCTGACGTATATATTAATGTATATTCATTAGCTGAAATAGTACGATTAATCGCAAGGGTTAAACTAGTTTGCAATCGGAAACCTTAATGCTATATAACAATGAAAATATTTTTGTAGAACGTTGCAAATAATTGCTTTTCTGATAATATTTTCGATTCTTTTTATTATTATTTTATCTTTAGATAAATGCTATGTATATTGTTTATTCTTTGCTGTCCTTTTTATTCCGAATATTTGTTAGCCTAAAAAAGATTTTTTCCCCATTATATCGGCGAAATGTGCGTAACTGTTTCCGGGGATTAAAATATTTTTGAAAATATTGTTAAACCATGCGCTTTCATTCACCAGCCCTTTCAATTAATACATTGTTTATGCAATTCGATATGCAAACTCACTTTTTTTCTGTTCGTTGCCGAGCGACCGCAACAATACCGTGAGTTTGCCCAACGTGATAAACTTCCAAATTTACACAGGCGCGGTAGAATCTAGGGAAAGAGATAACGTTTGCTGGTATCTGACGCCGTAATATATACAATAAAATGTATTCCCGCAAACTGTCACGCTGGTTTGACAAACGCGAGAGACTCCGTAATATATTCAATATCTATATATATGTATACAAATATGAACGAGAGGATTATCGTCAAATGTCGAATTGACGCAAAGTTACGGCCACGACTGCGTAATTTATTCGTGAGCCGCGTATATTTGATCGCATTACTTTTTGTAATATATTTTTAAAAAATATGATACGAATTCGTATGCGAATCTTAATGCTTAAATATTTCTGTGTAAATTTATGTACATATCTGATTCTGCAAACCACGCGCCAAAATTCTTTTCGGTCTTAAAACGCAATCATGAGCAGAAATATCACTCACTAAATTGACAAGCAATTTGTTAATTTTTGATGCTAATAAGCATTTTATATGAGAATATTAATAATCTAATGTTAAATAAGTCTTAAATCTGAATAATTTCAGAAATATTCATAAAATCAGAATTCAGATATATTCAGAAAATACAGAAATATTTAAGCACTAAGATCTGTTTTGAATGAAATCCGAACTGAATATCGGATTTCTCTTATTTAATTATATTTAAAAAAGAATTGGTTTATTCACGCTCTCTCTCTCTCTCTCTCTCTCTCTCTCTCTCTCTCTCTTCTGACGTAAGTATCACATGCAAATTCAACAGGAAACTTAGATCATTAGCTTGAAGAAGGAAGAACAAATGAAAAACGCAAAAACCGCCGACGAGAAATATAATATACCGGACGCGTCATCGCTATCTGTGAATATACGATGCGACGGCGGGAAATGCACCTATATACGTGTACGGACGAGGCAATTACGATATTTCTAGCACGGATGACTCAACATCTGCGTCGTACGTCGGTCTAACTGGTACCAGTCTTGACTGGGATCACTTATTTGTCACTGACTCATTCGCCGATGTCTCGTCCCTCCACCTGTGTCCGCGGAAAAGCTAATACGACTTTAAGGGAGTAAATATGACGAGAGATAATATGAGTATTATGAGGTTAACATTGTTCAAATATGACTTTAATGTGCACATGTTATCGAGAGGATGTATTTCATTCGAGCGATAAGTAACAATTGTATTTTTAATTTCGTTACAAAACACTTCAACATTATTGTATACATATACTTTTTGCAGTCTTACATTTCTTAATGATGATCCATTGTCGCATTACTTTCTATATTTTATACAGAAAGTTTTGTATACGATGCTAGTTACCCTTAATCGACTTAGTCTCGAGCTTTTCAAAGGGGAATTACTAAAGTTTAATCGCTTGCGCTTAACGAGCTAATGCGTTTGTCAGATTACGAATATATAGCAGATAACGACAGAAAAATTCTCATTACCTTTTCAAAACTAGTGTCATTTTGCAAAAATATCCCCGTAACAGTTTGTAAAACACTTGATTGCTTTATGCACAAGTAAACAATAATTTAAAATTAAAGTAAATTAGTGTATGTATTTATAGACTACGAAGATGTTCACCATATTTTTGTCCGGCGCGGCGTATAGTAATTTTTACAAATAGGGGAGCCGGGGTCAGTTGACTATAGGGGTAAGTAGGATAATCGAGGCTACATTAAAAACAAAACACGCGAGACACGCGTAAACGTGTCTGAGCACGCAGCAGCGACTGCCAACATCTTATTAGAAAAATGCATTTTTTTTCATATTAGTTATCAGTTTCCCCTTATTATTAAAATATTATTAGGTAGTCAAATGTATGTAGTAACTGGTGTAGAATTCATTTTTTCGATAAGTCTCTTAATGCGAAACTGAAAAATGAGTCTATTAACTCCGGTCTCCCCTACAATGCTCTTATCTCTTAACGTCGAAGTACGTGTCGTTCTAGACAAATAACTACGTATTTATCGTAGTAAAAAGTTACGTCGCTACTTATTGGAAATTCGCAAATATCTTTTAGCTATTTCTGTGTGAGAGAGAGAGAGAGAGAGAGAGAGAGAGAGAGAGAGAGAGAGAGAATAATTTACATTATGTAAAGATAGATCGACGACGCAGAGAGATATTCTCATTTACATTTCAAAATCAAGATGCAATCTCGAAGAGAAATAAAAACACGTTAATATATTCACAGCTTGAGATCTTCATACGATGTACTGCCAGCAAGCGCAAACAGCGATTTTTTTTTAACTCATACCTGCGGCAATTCTTGCCATATTTGTACAATATCGACAACGAAAAGCGTGCAGAATAATTAATAAAAATGTTTACGTAATAAAGATACGGATTACAATTGAAAACTAACAAGTCAAAGTGATTTAAAGATTAAATGAAAAAATATCATAAAATTTTATCATGACATGCATAGCTAATATATCTTCTCTTCTTTACGAAAATTGCTAAAGGCTATATTTTAATGAGACACACACAAGTACAGCGAATAAAATACAATAGCGATATCTCCGTATCGCATTAACGATATTTGTCGTTAAATTATTAAAGAAAATACGGTAATCATAGCATGGTAAGGTCATTAAATATGCAATAATAAATGTTTCTACGTCAACTTTTCGGATAATCTGAAAAGCATTATCGTATCAGACTTGTTACTGTCATGTTATAAGTGACGTCTTCTTTATAATTAAAACGCTGACAAATGTTGACGCGATGTGCAAAACTTTCTATAGAATTCGGTGTTCGTGAATCCGGCGAATCCGCTCGAAATATAGGAAACTGAATGTGGAATTTAAATTATGCACACGCTGTGTCTTGCGACGCGCCGTTAAATACATTTAGCCGATTGCTCGCGCGCTTTATAGTGGCAGGAGTCCACGACGACGAGAGCAGTCGCCTTCGGCTTGCACGCGGCCATTATACCGGCTCTTCCGCATCATAAATTATAGCGGCTGGTACGCTCAGGCCGGAAGATTCGCAGGAAGCGGGCACGAAGCCGAAAACAACAGCGTGATCCACATTGCAATCGACCCGTGAAATGCATTTTCGCGAAATTACCAGCGGCCTGTGAATGAACACGGCGCGATGCGGCGCGCGACGCGACCGATTCGAAAATTCGTCCAAATCCTGGTTACATTGGACATACGCAATTACTTTTAATCAAACTGTCTGTTGTTTGCAGGCCACCGTGTGTCGATGCGGTCACTGAACGCACGACTTAACGGCATTCGACCCAGGCAGGCCCACAAGCTCTCTATCTCTCTCTCTCTCTCTTTGTGTGTCTATGTCCCTTTTTCTCTCTTGTTATTAACGCATCGCACATTTGTCCATTTGTGACTAATCGCACCGGCGAACAATAGCTGACGCAGTTACAGCATGAGCAAGGTCTCATTTTATTTCGATGACGCGGTTAAAAAATTGTTTCTTACGATGAGTAGATAAGAAAGTATGATGAAATAAAGACTGCTTCAAGAATCGCTTCCCAAGAAATCTGAATCAAAGAAAAACAGAACAATTGTTTCAAATCGCCTGACTAATCGAAGGTCTATTATTGCTTAGCGTTAATTTACATTTGGAGAATTATAACATATATTTAACATTTAATTATTCAAATACCTTTTTTCTAAAAAGAATCGAAATTATTCTACGTATGGCAAATTGAAATTTTGAACTGTAAAATATGCTTTTAATTAATTTAATTAAAATTAAAATTAAAATTTTATATAATTTTATTTACCTAAGGCAACGATTTCAATAAATCCGTTTAACATGTTTATTAGTTTAGCTTCCGTTGCTAACTCAGTATTAGACAAAAAGAATCAAAATAATGACATATTAAAATTTTAAACTAAACTAGGTTTTTAATTAAATTCATTTAATTATAATTATAATTATATAATTTTATATTTATCGAAGGCAGCGATTTTACATTCATTTAATATGTTTATTGTTTTAACTTCTGTGACTTGAGATTCAGCGTTAGACGATACCTTTTATGTAGCAGCTATCGCAATACACGATACGATACCCGGAAATGCCTAAAGCGATAATAGGTGCAAAGTTAAATTCATACGTAGAGACGATAAAATAGACGTCGCATAATGCTACATTTATCTATTACAATGTATCGTTTGTGTCTATTTTTGCTACGTTTTTGCGCAGAACATATGTGAATAGCGTGCATGGAAAATTTATCAAAGTAACGAAGCGAAGAGTGCGTGTTCGTAGCTTATACCTTATTCGAGACGATGAAAAAATATATGAATTACACGATTCTCCAACTACTCTTAGAAAATAACTTGATTATGTAAATACGTGGCCCTGACTTAACCAATCGCAAGGTCCGATCGCATATAATTTCACCGCACAATTACTTTTATCAACATGTAACTACGAAAAATTATAGGTCGCTTTTGCGAATACTGGAACGCCGCACTGAAAAGACGTAATTTTTACTCTGAACGTATTTTACCTTTACATTAACTTTGAAACGCAAATATATTCTCGAGTATGTATACCCTTTCAATATAGATTTTCGCAAAAAAGGTTTGTGCAGCTTTGCGTTTCATATCTTAATATAATTTTTAAAAATTGTAAGTATTCTTTAGAAATAATTTCTTTGTAAAAGCAAAGATTACACTACAAATCTAAGTGTGTAAAAAGTGACTACAATATATATGTATAATTAGGTTCCGTAAAAAAAATAACACGTTTAACACTTTATGGTTACACTTCAAAAAATCCACACAATGTTATTCTGGTTAACATAAAAAAAATTGTAAACGTGTTAACTTTGAAAAAATGAGTTTTATTACTTAAAAAAATATAACTTTTTAAATTTATAATATTTTCAAATGCAGTATTCGCCTAATCCTCTTGAGATGATTTATGCTCTGGTCATTTTAACTCACACTGACCATAAAGGGCTAATACATATTTTTTGTATGCAGTATAATCAGGGCTGGGCACATTTGAAATACAAATTGTATTTCAAATAGAATACAAAATGTATTTTGTACTTTGTATTTTAAGGTCATACGATGTATTTTGTATTTCAAATACAATTTCAATATATTTTGTATTTGAAATGTCAAAAATGATCCTTGATAATAATCCTTGAAGCAACGCGAACAGACTTAGACCCATTTTCACAATATATGGTTACTTAAAGATTAGAGGTTACCAACAGATTCATCAATGAAATTTATTCATGAATTTCTTGGTTACTTTTAATCTTTAGGTAACCATATATTGTGAAATCGGATCTTACTGGCTGCATTCAGAAACGTTAGGGTTACGACAGAAAACGAAATGCGCGTAACGAAATGTAACTGTCATAGTCGCGACTAGTCGGGAAAGTCCCGGGCATGCAAAAAAAATTTGGAAATATATTGTATTAAAAATTGTATTTTGTATTTAAAATAAAAAAATTTTTTAATATTGCATATTTTGTATTAAAAAACAAAACATTTTATATTTGAAATACAAATTTTGGACGTATTTTGTACTTGAAATACTAAAAAAAAAATACTTTATATTTAAAACAAAAAATTTTGAAATTTTTGTATTTCAAAATCAAAAGATTGAAAGTATTTTGTATTTTGTAATTAAAATACTCAGATTGCCAATATTTTGTATTTTGCATTTCAAATACTTTGATGATGTATTTTGCCCAGCCCTGAGTATAGTGTATACTTTTAAACGGAAAACCAATCACACATATATTTTGAAGAGCTACTTTTAATTTTTTACATACATGAGTTTTCAGTGTAATCTTTAAAACTAATGATTAAGTGATTACAGATTTTTGTTGCTTTGCATTTTCATATCTCAAAATAAGTTTTGAGAATTATGTGAATATAGTCTTTTAAAAACGATCTCTTATTTGTAAAAGCGAATTAATCTTGAAGATTAACATTTATAGTGTAGTGATACTGGAACTCGGCAGCAATTATTCGAAGTAATTTGTCACGTCTTCGCGGTTGTAAAAGTAGCTCGTGCGCGTGTCTCAGGGTTAAGCATCTCGTCAGGCAAGTCTGGTCTGGTTCCGAAGTTTCTCGACGGTTCATGTAACAGACTTCTTACGCGAAAGCGCGCAAGCATGGCAAGCGGTACACCGATGTGTGCGTAAGGCGGCCCGCGTGTACACATAAGCTTGTTGTGAGACGCACGATAATTATCGTGTTCCGCTGCGCTAGTTCGCCCGCCATCGTTGCACCGTGTGGTTTCTGTAATAATAATAATAATAATAACCCGCACATAATACACACGCAAGAGGATGTACGCACACACGATTACGCACGTATATACAGTTGCGTATACGCGTATCACCACCGCGTACACCACGTGCGTATGATAAGGATCCTCAGTGGGTAGGCAGCGAGCCGCCGCCGCCGCCTCCTCTGACCCGTTTTCATCAAGATTACACAATTTCTCAACGTCTCGGCCTAAACTTAAAACTGTTATTCGCGCCATTTATCTTCTCGATTTTTTTTTTTCTTGGAAAGTCTCGTGAGTAATGATTTTTCGAACTAAGCTGACGACAGGCACGATAACGTCCGCGGCGTTTACCCGGAACAAGAGTGTTACTCATGTATTATGTACTCGGTCTGGTACTTGTATAATTATCGGTATATGCGCAATTGCTCGTCGAGCGCTGTAAAAATCAAAGATACGATTGTTTGCGCACGCCGTACTTTATACTTATTATTCCGGTGGCGGTGTTGAATTATAAAGATCGCCTTTACCGAGAAAAGTCGCGACGTGACTCAAAATCGCGCGCCGCGGTCACGTGACGCTCACCACGTGACGACCAATCGGCACTGATTGGCGCAGCCGCGATCGGGGGGATCGCATATAGCCGCGGCGCGGACAAAAGCCGCGGGGCAAAGCGTCGGTGTTTTCCACTATCCGGTCCGGTCTGGCGAGTAACCTTGATCCTTTCGCGAGTCGTATGTGACAGCCGCCGTTCGGGTGGATCGGTTAGTGTCGATCGAGACATCGTCGAGGTAGCAAGCGATCCTTGGCAGTTTTACTAGTTGCCGACGTTCCCTGTGTACGACAGGATGAAAACGTTCCTACAAGTTCTTCTCGTTGCGGCGTGCTTCGTCGCCTGTACACGCAGTTTCCCTCGCAGTTCCCCAAGTGAGTGCGATATTATTCTTTTAAATTAACGAATTGCTTTTTTCCCTTGTTCGTACATCGCGGATATAAAGTTTGAATTTACGCGCGACGAGCTGTCGTCAGAAATTTACTGCTGACTTCAGCGTTTATCGTATTTAAAATACGTTATAAAATTTCTGTCAACTTTCTGATATAAATTTTTAGCCTTGTGTTGATTGCGGTGTACGTGATTATATTTCTTAATTAAGTTCTTGTCTCAAGAGTTCTCGCGAAGAAATCGTTCTGTATTATTCTCCTTAGCAAAGTATTTTCTCGTTTAATAATCACTCAATGCAAATACATTTGTTACAATTGAATCTGATTTAAGACAACTCTTTATGATTGTAACTTAGCTTTATAATTGCAACTTTTGAATTAAATAGTAATCGACATAATTATCCGTTATTTTCATTGATTAAATATTTTATGGAATGATATAATTACATACTGTCACACACACATAAATCTCTCTTAATTTAGAATTGCCGTTTAACCACGGTTTAGAGCTGCCATTCGTAATCCTCTCAAAGTAGTTTATTTATAACTATAAACCGGATTATTGAAGTTAAGTAATGGAATATTCTATTGTGCTATAATCGGCTCTTTCGATTCCATGGACGAAATGGCGCAGCTATATATGTTTCAAAATGCTATGTTGAATCAATAAAAGTCGAATGTGGTAAAAACGAATTTAAATTTAATACCGTACAGCGAATTAATAGTGAATATTTTCAAACACATTTCGTTCGTAAACCGAATAAGCAAATATTTCAGTTAGCCTGCAGATTCAGATTGCGCATTGACACATTTATTATATTTGACTTCTTGTCCTTTTTAAATAACCAGATAAGATAAGTGCATTCTGATATATTATATGCCAAACAATCTCAGAATTATATTAATTTTATATATTAAATTAATTTAAACGTTTTTACGCGAATGAATTATTGAATCTTTTCAAAAAAGGAGAGAATATAATAAATAAAGAAAATTCAAATCTTTTTACTCATTTTGCATTGTAATTACGATTGTAATCGTAATAATAAGTGATAAAAAAACGCAATCTACATTTTCACGCTTATTTTCCATACATCCGACGTTTATCGCAGCTCCGTTCGTTGCATTGAGCGATTCTTCGGGATTATTTGCATTCAGTTCACGACATTTATGCGTCGTTATAAGGCGAGACGGGTGCCCCCGACGGGCGAATATCGCGATTGAATGTCAGGTCACGAAGAAATCGTGGAAGCAGATAGCACGCTCGAACTACTTAAGGCCGTTGTTTACTCGATTACAACTCGATATGAAATTCACTTCCAGCATAGACTTTGCTAATTAGCATCGGACCCGTTTTTGCGAGACGGGAACTGCAGGAAGCTCGTTTAATTGGAGCTGCTTCGTCCCCAAGATAATTGTCCGAGCGAATTCCCGTCGAACTCCAATTTATTCCTCTTGATTTTAATGTAACTTTATCTCTCGGGCCGACATTTGTGTGTCTGAAACGTTTTCAACCATGCGGAAATCTTCACAAAAATAAGTCGATCTGACTTTCGGCAAATTGCGAATTTTGTCGCTAACTTAAGACTCTTCTTTACTAGAGTTGAGAATTGAATTATTACGTTTTACGTTATAATCATCGTTTAAACATCGATCTAACATGTTGATTTTTAAATACAGCAATTTTTAATATAATAATTTTTCAAATATTGAGTACAACAATCTTTTAAATAAAAACGACAGATATTTAAATTATTTAAATGAATATTATTTATTGTTTATGGAATTTTAATTGTTATACAATTTTTATACAATATTAATAATAAACTTTTACCTCGGCTTTGTTACTTTTGTGCAGTACATTTAGGAATGTGAACGCACGTTCGTTTTCGCATCTGTTTAAAAATATCGTTTATGATTTTTGCGACGCGAGCAGCTCCGCGTCTAAAACAGATTAACGAGTTTGCATTCGAATAATTGTACATGCATAAATGCATGCCGCGTTATTGCGGAGAGCAACATTTGTAAAACAGTCTCGGAACTTTGTGCATATTCGTTGAAGTACCAAACGATACGAATATTTTAACCAGAGGCATCGTGACACGCCACGCGTATTGCGTCATTATAGTACGCTCTAAATAACTTTGAGCGGAGTGAAACAACAATCGAAGCTTACAGATTGTTAATTATTGTTGCAAAAGATACCTGAGAAATACGCGTGGACGATAGTTCAGCCTTTGGAGGAGAACTTTCGTAATTGTTGAATCATTAGTGACCGGTCGTGGCAACGCAGGCGGCGGCGTACAATCGTACAATCAAATTTCTTTCGTCATGAGTGAACGTTACAGCGTCTGTTATTACTTGGGTGAGAAGTATGACGCCTCCGGCGAGGTGTTTCTCCTAACGTGATGCACCTGCCAGTTTTCATGCCGCGGAATTTCGCCGTTACGAGACGCGGTCTCCGCAGGAGAGAACGTCTGCTCTCATTACGCTCGCTGACAGTCGGGTGACAGCCGGATAATAATGTAATTTTTGAGACTTCCCCGGGACGGCGACTTGCCAACCAGCTACGAAAATCGAGTTTCGGTGAGTTTCGATCGTGGTGACGAAGCCTCGCGCTTCGTTCGTCCCGCAACCGGATAGATAGATATTAGGCGAGTTTGTAAGCATCGAACAACAACGCGAGAGTTCGTCACGGCGGTGTATAAGCAGATTGCGCTTCATCCTATTAAGAATACATAATCGTCGCTGCTGGGTAATCTTACTGTTCGGTAATCGCGCGTCGCCTTCAAGACGAGCCTGCGTAATCACCTGCAATCGTAAATCTCTTTCGTGCAACAAACATGACGTGTTTAGTATACCATTGCGAGCGCGGCGGGCTCTTTGCTCCACTCTGCGGTTCATTTGTGCGAATAATTGTACTTTATATAAAAATTCAAACGCAATAAAAGGAAACATATTTATGCTTGCTAATTAATTATATGTTACTATATTCAATTTATATATATTAAAGAGTTATATAAGATAGACACGGATAATGTCATAACTTTATATAAAATTACGTATAGACTTAAATCAGTATTCATAATTAGTTTTTATATTTAAGACCGTGTATTAAGTACAGTTTCGGGATGTCATAAGTTAATCACAAAGCCGTATTAGCATTTTAATACATTATTTAAAACGGTTTTACAATAAAAATATGAACTATATGAATACCTTAGATATACCATTTTATATTTAAAGGTGGCTTGGACAATGCACGCCAACTTTATGTACATTCGCTAAATACTGACCTACATTCGTACGGATAATTATGCATGTCATGTGTGTATATGTATGCGTTTAATATTTACTAATGTTGACGTACATTGACCATGTCATCTGAAGCCGCCTTAATCAGAGAGTTAATGCTCATCAATTTTACTCAATGTTACACGCTCGAAGCTTTCATAATGCTGATGTACCAACATGCCTTTCATCTCGTTACATCAATCGCGATTGTATCTATTAATAAGTATTTATTTTTTTTCATTCAGTACAATAGCGCGAGTCATCATCATATTACACACGCGAATTAATTCGCATTCGCATAAAAATGCGCCACGTAAATCACTCTCAGTCTGCACGACGCCAATTACAGCGGGAAAAAAGTCATGACTAATTACTTCCGTCACCTCGTTCGGTCTCCGAGTAGTTGATTCACGTAGCATCGCATATCTATTGCACAATCCGGTAATGTCATTCCTTCTTCCTATGTTCCGCATCGCGTTCGACGAGCCTCCCGTCGGCGTCGTCGGCCTCCCTTTCACCCGCTCGCTTTACACGTGCAATTGCACCGGTCGGTGCACGTGCATATATCATACTGTCCACGCATAGTATACATACAATGCGGATGTATGACGTACAGCGTACACGATAGCGCAGAATAATGATTACAGGGCAAAGAGTAATAATGTACTCTTGATCGCATACTTTTATGCCTCTTATTTTTGCTGTTAAGAAATTCTTTTTTCCCCTTGATTTATATAATTTTTATATTAAACCACAACCTCATCAAAACGTCGCTTTATAGGGCTGCCGCAGACAAAATTTCTGTAACAGTAACCTTAAGACGTGAACTTAAGCTGATGAGCCAATCAAGATACTGCTTTAAATCTACGTAATCTAACGGAAATATCAAGTAAACTTATCTATAAGGCGTTTCAACCGGATGAAATTCGCCTTATCGTGAGATGGATAAGTTTACTGTTATTTCCATTTCCGTTAGATTACGTAGATTGTAGATCTAAAGCAATATCCTGATTGGCTCATCGGCTTAAATTTATGTCTTACGATCACTGTTGCGGAATTTTGTGTGCGGCAGTCCTTATTGCTGCTGTATGTATGACTTACGTAGAACACAGAAGTCATAATAATATCATACGGATGTCATGACCTTATCATCATTTATAAGTTCACTTTAAATTATATAAATATGTATATCGTTTTTATCATTCCATATAGTAAAACACGGTCTTAATAATATCTTAGGACGTCATCTTGTCCTTATTTATTATTTATAAGTTTATTTTAAATTATATTATTTTTATTATTCCTGAGGTAGAAGATGGAATTATAATGATACTAAAGGTTATCATAATATTCTAGTCTTGTCATTTGTAAGGTCTTTTATAAATGACAAATGAGAAGTCATGATAAAGTCTTCTAATATCATTGACTTGTGTTCTATCTGAGGAATGATAAAAACGACATATCTATACAATGTAAGCATATAGGTACCTTTACTTTATATTTCGCTGAGAAAAATTGGAAAGAAACGACGGAAGACATTTCTACCGAGTATCATTATTTCGCTGTATCTCTCGTGACTCCATACGTGGAGTGTCCTTGTAGCTTAGTTTGTTGTGCACCTCCGTATCTGGAGGCGAAGTGCTGCCGCGGATTATGACCAACTCATATTATTTTCCTGTCGCGAACAGCCTGACCCCGTTGACGTAGTGTTGGGCTTGCCTTGAGTGGCAGTGGCACCGCAGAATATGCCTCCATTAAGTATGCAGTCTGCATCCCGTCGCCGCCTTACCGGCCATTTAAATGAAAAAAAGCAGCAGGTACGCTGCAAACGTTTTTGTCGGCGCATCTTTTTTTGTTTCTCCTAGACGTTGCCCTGGGGTCAATATCTCGACTACAAATGATTCTGCGCAATTAGCTGCATAGAGCAAAACCTATTCAGTAGATAAATGATCTAAGACAGTTCTGATAATTTGTGACGTAACTCGGTAATAAAAATAAATGCCGTAAATTCAAGCTCGTGTAGAAGCCGTAAATGGATATATAAAATATTTTTATGTTTGTTTAACAATTTTATATCAGACACGTATTCCAGGCTATTTATATCTTTAAAACAAATAATTTCGAGATATATGTAAATAAAACCACACATGAAAATGTCATCAATAATATTTTTATTTTGCTTTATCGTATAGTTTAATGTATCTGAATCAGAATCAATAACAGGAAATATTATGTTTATTTTCTATATTTTGTAATAAATTATACAGAAAAATCAAAGTAGAGTATGTTACGTAATATTAAAATAAATATGCAAGATTAATTACGTTATGAATAAATATAAATATCTAATAATATATGTCAAATTATTATTAATTGTTTCAAGAAGATATTACACGCGCATACATTTAAATTTTTAACGATAGTAAAGTTGAGTATTTTTTTATAAAGTAAATTATTAGCTTTTACATAAATAATCTTTTTATTTGTGCAAAGGTCTTCTTCAAGGCAATTCGTTATGGGATATCATAGGATAGGGTATCTCCTAGACACACGACATAAGATGAAACGAGTATACATTTCAGGATTAAAGTAAAGCGTATCCTTAGCTTCAACTCGTGCACGACTTTTGTCCTGACAATGCATTTTACCACGCGCATTGCATAATTCGTATAAGCAACATGCTGTAATAACATTTATACAAATGCGCCATACATTGCTTTCTGTAATCCTTAAAGCATAATTGCGATTTATATTAAGTAATTTGTGAAACGAAAGCGGAGATGGAAATACCTACTAAGAAATTTTAATTTTTCCTCGAGGAAGCAAATTATGCACTGCCACTGATGTCACGGAAATTTAAATATTTTGAAATAAAACGCAATGCGAGGAGAATTAATTTCGTTTCAAATTATTTGCATGTTAAGGCTGATTTACATATATTTATTGGTCATTCACATCGTGCTACGGATAATATCGACATTGGACCTTGCTTAAAACCTTGCTATGGCCGTTATAATGATTTAACGGCGTCGTTTAATGCAATATATATCGTCGCGATCGTGCTATGTGTGAAAAAAACGCCGTTAAACATCACGCATAAAAGTCTTTACTGGCAGGTATAAATTTGCCTATCGTCATTTGTTGCACACGCGCAGCAATAAAGCGGTAGATAATAAAAACAGTATTTGGACGTAATTCTCGAATCAAACAAATTATCTTGCACATTCACACAGGAAACGCAAGCTGCTTTTAAAGGGGAAGATACTCTTTAACATGGCGTTGTATATACGTATGCACTTTGTCTACAAAATTTATGTGGGGGAAATATTTTTAATTCGCTAATCTCTCTCTTAAAGAGTCCTACTACCGTAGGTTTAAATAACTTTTTCCAATTTTATTTTAGTAATAGGGTATCACGAATTTTTTTGGAGTACTAAATTCATAATTGTACGTATCTAAATGTACAAGAGAGAAGACTCAGAGAGAGGAACACATTACGTTGACGATATCTGCGCATTAAATTTACATTCGCCTGATTTGTTATTCAGAGCAATTTTTAGCGTGCATTTTTGCTGTTTTTCTCCAACTTTCAGTAATTGTTTCAACTTTCAATAATTAAAACTAATTTGACCCAGACTATCTTTGTGACCTAATGTTTTATACAGTAAAAATCAAGAACGCTCTTAGTTACTGAAATAACGACGAGCAAAGCTAATAGATATAAAAACTTTTCAATTAAATAAAATCGAAGCTTTCCATGCGAAACTTTTCATATTAACGCTCTCGCGAGAAGCAAGAAAAGGAAATACAGCAGTCCCTGGTAAACAATTGCGAAAAGGACGAGCTCACGTCAATATTCAGGAAACGATAAAACGAGTTTTGCATTTAGCAATCATATGGCTACACATTTACGAGCTTTTCAACTTTGCCATGTTATCATATTTGCGACTGCTGGTCATAATAATTATTATAATGTGCGAATACATTTGCATAGTTCATGTCATAAATTTTGCAGGTTATGGAAATTTTTATAAATGAATCAATATTAAATTGAAAGTCAATGTTAAATATTTTTTTAGTATATTTTATTCTCAAATTTTTTTTTTTTGATGTTACAAAACATAATAATCACCTATTATTCTGGGGTTGGCTTAAGTAAGTCTTGCCAGCGAACCGATAAAGCGGCACACTAGATAGAAATAGAAAAATACGCGATTATCGGGAAATAGCGCAGAAGACACACAATAATGTGCAGCACAGAAAGCGCCGCAGTACCGTGGCCATTCTTGTTGACGTAAAGAATTATGGGATGGTCGTTCGGTCAGTCGGTGGCAGACAATCCAATTACCCGCGAGTCGCGAAGCCATAAACTGCCGCGACTCTTGCCGATGGTGGCGGAGAATGATAGAGTAATTATGAATAGGTGAGTGCATATCGCGCATAGACATCAAAATCGGATCTGCCAGGTGGAAATTCGTTTGGAACCAATCATTAACGCTTTCCTGGCCTCATCTCGTTCGCTCGCTTTTTGTCGTATAATAGCGCCGCCGTAATCGCCGCTTTTCCGAAAGTCTAATAACGAGAATAACGAATATTCCTCCGAAACAAATTGAAATCCAATCTCGCGTCTCGGCGAATCTGTCGGGAGCAAAAGTCAATGCACCATTGATTTCCAGCAAGCGTGACCCCGCCGAGAGAACGGTAATTTCAAGGGAGAGGGATACGGTAGTGTTCGATCGACAGAAGGAAGAAATGGATTTTTTTTTATCGATTTTTGTAATGGATAATTGTAAAAGAAAAGCTTTCGCACATTAGCCTTGGTTATATCTTGAAACTGTATCGCAAGGCGTGGCGTGAGAATTAAAAATAGGATACATAAGTTACGAATTGCGAAATTATTCGTGTGTAATTATCAGTCGTAAAATAAGCGTGGGCAGAACAATACTAACATTTCGTAAAGAACAAAACAACTTGCTAGATAAATCATCTAGAAGAGAAGATTAATGGAGTTTCTGGCTCAATGTAGGGATAACGCAAGATAACGGGGATGGTGCAAAACTTTTTTCTCTTTCTTTTTTTTTGATATATGTCCCTTGGAGTCATGTTGCGCGTACATTAGTTACACGAAAAACGACGCATTTGACAGACATGAAAAAACGAAGATCGTCAGTATATTTCCGGATGTGTGACCTCGACAGTCTCATGATAATAAGTATATTGCATATGGGAACAGCGCAGGTATAACAGTCACTAATTAGCAACAAACTGATTGTGCAAAGATTCTCAGAAAATGTATGTAGTTATAATACAGGCTTTGTTTCCTGGCAGGCGAAGAAAAGATACGCATATCAAATAAAATATTTATCGTTCAGTTGTACGCTTCCCATTATATTATATCTCTTCGTACATATCCTGAGCGATAGGAAACAATAACGCATATTATCTGTTGCATTATTAAGGGCTATATCTGTGAAGGATTAATTACTGAATAATGGAGAATTAATATTTATATGTGTAATAATTTAAAAATTATAACGTTCAATTATACGTTAAATAATTGGAAATATTATTTTCGATTCATTATTAACTTTAAAGTAAAATAAAATCGGAAATCTATAAACAGATATTTATTTATTGCTAATGCACAGAAAGAATGATTTTGCTGAAAAATATCTAAAAAATTTAAGTAGATACACATTTTAAAATAATTTTGTTAAAACATTAAAATAATTATGTAGAGGAAATTTAAGCATGATGAGCAATACTGCAAAAACTTTTGACATTTTAGCAATTAGTTTGAGCGTTCTGTCTAATTATTTTGATAATCCGACGAGAATTATTTTTGAATCTGTACTAAATTTTTAAATATATCAGCAAAACCGTTTTTTCTGACAAAATCCCTAAACGCGCGTCACATCTCATTGAGCTCTCCTCTCCTTCTAACCGTTACTCACGCAACATTCAGTGAACCAAGGCGTATAATCCATGTTGCGTCTCAAGTATTTAATGCCGTTAGAACGTAAAGGAATTTATCGTCGAGACGTTGTATTGATCTTTACTTAAGCGAAGCGATGTACGCGCGCGTGTGTGTCAGTAATCCTCGCTTTGCGTGATCATCGCATTTCCGAAAATCACCGTGGTGTGATCGACAAAATCGTGTGGAAAAAGTGTACAAAATGCAACGATCGCCCATATTTTTTATCCGAAAAAAAAACTTTTCGGCTTAACGCGAATCGGATTAACACGGTAGTCTTCGATAATACGGGATAGCGTGGAAATTCAGGACACCATCTGCATCCCGTGTCGGAATGCCTTTTATCCGTGTATAATAATTCGTTTGCACACGAGAATTTCCATTTTATTTCACGAATGAAATCTGATGTTTTAGCGCATCTAGATCTGTGATCTAGATATCACAGAACTTTTTTTTTATTTGCTATAATTAAACTGCCTCTTATCGCAATATAGAAATAAAATTCTTGCAATGCAATTGCATTTTAGCTTCTAAATTGTGTATTTGTCAAGGTACGCTTCACCGGTGTAAAAGAAAAAAGATATGACAGATCACGAGACGTGACATTTACAACGGAACAAAGTGAAATAGTTTCCAATTATTACACGAGAATATTTTCTCGCGATGCGCAATCATCAACTTTTCAACCATTTTCGATTGCAATATTATAACTAATATATTCGGTATCTTAAGATCACATTTAACACCGAATATAATTTTTCATTTTAGGTATATTTTACTTTCATCGCACATAAATCCGTTTTTACACTAAAAAAAATATAGTCAATTTTAATAAATATTTAGTTCAATACTGCCAACTAAACATTTACTTATAGTAAATAAATATTTGTTTAGTAAAAAAAATGATTGTTAAATCAAATTAACATTCTTGTATCTAATAAATATATCTTTATATTTGACAAATATTTAGTTGGCAGTGTATTCAACTAAATATTTATTAAAATTGACTATTCAGTGCAGTACATTCAAAAGTAAGAAGATATATTTAGTCTGAAGAGTCGATAATTAATAACATACATATGCTGCTACTGTAAATAGCGTCAACGCGCGACCGATTACGTGTGTAATACGTCTGTCATAATTTTAAGACTTTATTAACAAGCCATTTATACACCTGGAGATATTAATACCTGGAGACCAGTATGTTACGCAATGTTAATGTTTAATATATGATGCACGGAAGGCACCTAAGCAAAGAGAGACTCATATATGCATTTCACGGTATTTGATCATCTTTTGCGAGGTTATTCTGGGGCATCAAAAAATAATCCCTGTAATAAAGTAGTAAATTGTACGTCTGCGTATTTTTCGAGAATCGTGATTTTAGGTCACGATAACGGATCACTTTTAAACTTGGGAGAATCGATAGATATTTAAAAAATATTTTTATATATACATACATATTAGATCCGAAAAGTGATAGTTTTTTGAGAAAATTGGTATTCTTTGATTCCTCGAAATACCTCGCGAACGATTACCACTCGTAAAATGATAAAAATCGGCGCAGATAGTATAGCGTTACGGATCCTATACTCGAATTATATGCTTATACATTCGTGTCCGCCGGAGC
Source organism: Trachymyrmex cornetzi (assembly GCF_001594075.2). Classification (NCBI taxonomy): domain Eukaryota; kingdom Metazoa; phylum Arthropoda; class Insecta; order Hymenoptera; family Formicidae; genus Trachymyrmex; species Trachymyrmex cornetzi. The sequence continues at coordinate 5,195,695 of NW_017296201.1, forward strand.
TGTACGCTCTAAATTTCTTGCAGTGAAATCTCACTCCAAGAGAGTAAAAATGCAACCATTTTTGAAAAAAAAATGAAAATATTTTACTTCTTGAAAAAAAGTCACGATCTTTACTCTTTTTAGAGTGAAATCTCACTTTTTTGGAGTGACATTTTACTCCTTTAAAGTGAAAATTCACTCTAAAAAGAGTGAAAATTGTTACTCTTTTTCCAGAAGTAAAATATTTTCACTTTTTTTTCAAGGATTGTATTTTCACTTTCTTGGAGTGAGATTTCACTGTAAGAAATTTAGAATGTATATTTTTCTAATTTTAAATAATTTCAAATATTTCATTTACATTTAAACGAAAAGTAAAGAGATTTGAAAGCGATCCAATTTAGTGCCCCAGAATAACCACGCAAAAGCTGATCAAAATCCGTGAAATACATATGTGAGTTTCTCCTTGTAATTGTAGTTTATTTAGACGTCTTTAGACTCTTCGTACGTGTCCTTGGCGCTCAATATACAGACGATATAAATAAGGAGCAGATTTTTAAAATGCGTTTTATTTAGGTTCTTTATCTCCTCGCCACTTGCACACCCAACAAGTGTACACCATTATATATATTTCTTTTTAATAATTATTCAAAATAAATAATAATAACGTATTTTAATAATTATTTGGATCAATTAAAATTGCACAGATATTATGATAAAAGGGCGATCGATAGCCGTGACATGTTCCTACACGACTAAGGAGGAACCAATCACAATCTTAGAAAACGAGGAAGATTGGCCGTCTCCCACGGTCCCTCTCTCTCTCATTATTGTCGACCACATTTGATACATTACTTAGATACGGATCGCATAGTCCATTCTCTATGTCTTTGTTAAAAAACATAATACACTTCAAAATGTCTATTTTTTCAGCATATAAATTAACGATGACAGAATGCTTTCTGAACATCTCAGAGTAGCTTATAATATGAGTCTTTCAACATTGAACAATACGCCACCTCTAACTAAAAGAACGAAATTTTGGACAAAACGCATTTTGAAAGTTTGCTCCTCAAATCTTCAAATTCTTACCGAATTAAAATCGATCCGCAATTTCTACAGAATCGGACCTACGGAGTAGTCTCGTATACACAGAGCGCATAATATGCAGTGGTGTGTCAATCTGACGCACTTACCTCCGCTGAGCGCGCAATAACTTCTTGCTTCGAACGCGGATGATGTACGAGCGAATATATATTCATACACGAATTCGCTTGCGCGTGCATGTGTGCGTGCATACGTGCAGCCTATACAGCGAGTCATACCTCACTATACGAGACGCAAGTATTTCCAAGTTATTACGCCTTTGACATCAAGTACGTACTCGTGCGGTACTCGCTATTTCGATTCCAAGTTTCATAATGTTGAGGCTCTGTGAACTAGCAACGCCACTTCCCGTTCCATCCACACCTCGATTGGTAGATGCTCCTGTCTATCCCTACTATAACCCATCAGTCGAACTGCAACTTTGATACCGGCGAAAGCTCAGCGTGTCGCCCCAGCAGAGATGCGGATCATTGCGAAATAATATGGGGACTCCGCCACGTAATTCATTTTACCCCTGCCTGCAGTAAAATTAAATTCCAAGCTCTTGCAATGCTCCTTTTTTAAACTATTTCTTTCTACCGTGACCTTTTCGCATGCTTAATTCGTGTTATGTCTGTTTTATCTCATTTCTTTTGTTGTAATTAATTAATAATTAAAAAAATTATATAACTCCTTGGGGAATTATAGTTTATATGTAAAAAAATCGAATTGTACTAGGAGGGAGATTTTATCGTTTGGCAAGTTTAGTTTTTCTGTATATGAAATTTGTTGAAGTATATATATAACAATAAAAAGGTTTTGATATTTTAGCAACCAGTTTGAGCGTCCTACATAGTTATTTTAATAGTTCAACAAAATTATTTTCAGACATGTATCTAGTTAAATTTTTAGATACAAAACTCTGTGTAAAAATGAATCTGTCCAATTTTTAGCATAATAATATAATAATAATAGTAATGACTATAAATTTAGAAAATATAATTATAACTAACAAGTATATATATGCGCGCATACATGATAAATGGAATGGATGAAAAATTCTGTTAGAATAAAAAGACACTCTACAAATAGAATTCTTAAAATTTCTGAAAATTCGATGTACTGCAGTTATATATACTACAAGATATCAGCGATGCATGGCGCGATGAGACGCTTCCTCGGAGATTTGAGCGTTTTTTTTTTTTATGAACAACGCACGCACGCGCTACGAGGTATTATCTTTTTTTCCCTCGGCTTTTTGTCGGTTCATGTTTGCTATCGATTTTTTCGCATTTCTCTTCGCATCGGAAATATTCTCGCATCTGCGGACTCATTTTCAGCGCAATCAAGTCGCTTGAGACGTTCAAATAATGAGAAATAACTTCGACGAGACATTATAAAAAAGACGTACAAAATAATCGCTAAAATTATGCGCGTTGCTATCATAAAAAATATGTAACGAGTATGAAGCTTCGATAATCGGAATAATTTGAGAAATAATTATGAACCGTGACGTGACATTTTATTACATGCTACATGTGTACACGTTATACCGTCGACAGTCGACGATCATTCTTTCTTTTCACTCAGTATTTTTCCTGTTAAAACATACGGCGAACCTGAGAGTCTCTTAAAAATTTAAATAAACGCAAAAGTCTCGCTTTGCTAACGCAAAGTTTAAGGAATTTTAATAAAACGCCGGTCGGAGAGTTACCATACGACTTAAGGAGTCGTTCTAAAAAGTGTTGCGTCGTGCGATCGTAATATCTTTGACAAATATTTATCCGTCCCACGTGATGGCGGTGGGTCCACAGTGAAATACACGCGTCGCGCGATGGAGTAAAGAGAGAAGCATATTTTACGAGACGTCGCGGCAGCAGCGGTGTCGGACCTGTAATTTTTCGCCCAACAGGGTATGCATTTTTTCACGCAGTTACATCTCTTCCGGTAAACAGACTGAATAAACTACGAGGCTGGTACGCCAACAATCGAGCGACCGATCCCTGTACCTACTATGTTTCGTTCGAGAAATGTTTATCTGGTGAAAGCGATGTAAAACGCGAGAGAATCACCCTGTTTCACCACCAGCGAAGCAAAGACGGTATCCATCGAAGTGAAACAAATCTAGATTAACGGAAACAACAGTGCAAAATTTACTTAACTCAAAAGGGCGAAAATATTTCACCTATAGTTGCATGCAACCACGTGAAAGAAAACTCTATAATTTCAGGTATTTTTGATTCCTTTAGATTTAAGCTTTAGATCTATTTGAACGAGATAATCTTGAAACAGAAGGGAAATGCAGAATATCTTTAAACAACCAAGTGAAATATTTTGCCTTCCGGGTAAATTTGCACTGTTCGAAAACGAGGAGGTTTTCGTGCAAATAGGCGAACGTCGCGGTATCTTCGTTATAAATAACGCGAGCATAATACTCGAACTTCCCAGTTAATTAAGCGCTCCATTAATATGATATTACGCTGTAAACAAAGGCAATTTCCGCGGAATCTGAGCGAAATGGTTCGAAATTTTATTGCTCCTCGTTCTCCGTAATCGCTTATAATCCGCAGGTATTTCTAACTATCGTTCGATGCGAACTTGTTAAGTTGTTAATTTGATGCATCGTCGTCGTCGGTAGCGAGCATTTTTCACGACGGCTTTATCGTGTATTAAGCTCTTGTTACGAAACTTTCCTGCACGGATAATATCTGTAATAGTATAAGGAACGAGATGTAAAGAAAATAGAAATAGAGATAGATACCCTTAGAAGAAAAAGTTGCTGTTTCCAAAAATTACTTTATTTAATTAAATGTAGCGGTTATGGGCTGTCAAGCAAATATTTGTTAAAATTCAACAAAATATTTGTTAATTCAAACAAATAACATGTTTTAAATTTCAAGATTTGGTTAATGTAAATATATAAATATTTGAAATAATTATTACGAACGAAACGCATTTAGCCAAGTTAACAATTTTTTTTTTCAATGTAGAGAGATAGATAGATAGATAAAGCGTTTATTGATGTTCTAGGGCAAGTCCTCTAAGAATATAGAAGAAAATGTAATTTTCAATACATATTGGCAGTATAATCGTAACAAAGAATTTGTCACAGAGTATTTATAGAGAGAAAATAGAATGTCGCGGTAGCATTACAAATTACTAAAATTAAAATTACATATTACAAGTTACAAATACAAATATATATTACAAAGGTACACATTACAAAAATTACTGATATTACTAGAATTGCAGAGAGAGAGAGAGAGAGAGAGAGAGAGAGAGAGAGAGAGAGAGAGAGAGAGAGAGAGAGAGACAATAGAAATCATCATCTATTCACGTCAATTTCGATGAATCGGATTAATACCCTATTTGATTGACGGCTTCATTATCTTCTGCGGTAATTGCTGCTATACAGATCGTCTTCAGCAAACTACGTTTACTTTTAACGAGTAAGATGACGCGTTTTGAATATCGTGAGCGAAAAGAGAGAAAGGGAGAGTTCGCTTTCCATTAATGGTGTCTGCTGTCAAATTTGCCGAAAGTAAGGTGAAGTTTCGAGACGGACTTTCCACGTTTTAGTGCTAATTAAAGTGTTTTGCCGTATAATGTATCATGTACATATATTATATTGCCTATGAAACTATTAATACTTTGCCGTAATTACTGTAATTATCTTATATCGAAATGCTGCATGGTGGATCGATCGAGTCGACAAGCATTCCAATTAAGCATTCCGATCGGTCGACGACGACTGCACATCCCAAATCTCTATCCTTGTATTCTTCTGTTCGGAATGCAGTTTATTATTTTCAACAAAGCATAAAAAGAGTCTACTAACTTGATACCCGATTGTAAACTTAATTAACCGGCAGATTGCTGAGTGTTGGTCATGAAACTAATATCGAGCAGCGCTTAAGGAAAGCGAAATAAAAAAAAATAAAATTTGTGTCCACCTCAGAAAATCGATTTCAACCGCGGTAATAAAGAGTTTAGTACGTGCATTTGTACTTTTAATTTTCGTCGTATTTCTTCTCGTATTTTTGCCGTATTTCTTCTATGAAAATTCATAGTCACGCGAATTACAAACTATATCTTGGTATTCACACGTAAATCCAATTCGCGATTCTAATCCAAATGCACGATAATTCGAGGAGAATGCTGGGAATATCTAACGATTCTCGTCACTCTTTTCGCCGCCGCGCCGGAGGATATCTGTTTTTGACAGCTACACGATGGTGATCCACCTATAAGAAGTGGAATTTTGCCAGCTGATCCCGAGGACACTGCGGAAACGCCGAATTTCAGGAGCGAATCTATTTGAAAAGGGATCTCTTAAAAAATAATTTCAACGCTAAATAGACTTTTCTAAAAAATAATTTATACACTGTTAAATCTATAATGTCAAATTTAATCTAAGTCACTTGTACTAAACATATTGTTATTTTATACCAAGCCTGTCCAATTTGAGCTCCAGAGCCAAAACGCAAAGTCATCGACGCAAAAAAAAATGCAATGTGAATAAAATTTTGGGAAACACTATAAAGTGTTGATAAACGTCACTCAGATCCGTATCAACACTTTATAATCCCCGAAATCTTACATTAAATTTTTTTGCATCGATAGCTTTGCGTTTTGGCTCCGAAGCTCAAATTGGACAGACCTGTTTTATACTAAAACGATAATTAAATTTGATACTATATCGTGTCAATTTGACGCTATAGATGTCAAATTGACGTTGTACAATGTGAGATACAAGCACTGTTTTTAAAACGATATAATTGAGCAGAAGTAATGGCGGTTTACATTAGGTTAAATTTGACTGTAAATTTATGTAATAATGTACAAGATAATTTTGTCCAAAAATATGTATTTGTTGATATAAAATAATGTTTTTAGGGCATTATGTTTTGTTCAATATCTCCTGTATATATCTCGGAAATTTAGTTCGCAAAACGCGTTTACTATCCGCTCCTGGCAAAACTTCTATTTCATCCTGCAGTCAATGGCAGTCGCGCCGCGACGCCGCTGCGTCGTGCCCCCGCATCCGCGGTTCCCTTTTTACCGCGGCACCGCATTAAGCCCGCCTAATGTCACTCGAAGAAGCGACCGGCGCGCGGGAACGGAGAAAAGTGTGGGAAAGTGTAAAAAACGAGCGGACCCGATAGATCGATCCGGCGGAAATTTCTCAGGGGAACAACGCCCGTGAGCGCAGTGCCGCAGGCCGTTCAAGCGCTATCCTACATCCATCACGCAGAATTTGCACATTGGTGCTGGACAACTAGATTTACTGGCGAAATATCCACCGGCGGAGAGGGCGAGTCGTAATCACGGAAGGAATCCACGCAATTTATAAGGCGTATATAAATTGAAAATTATTTACAGAAAGAATTAATTCCGTTATAGCGAATATATATTTATATGAATATTTATATTATCCTTTTTTTTTTCTTTTTTTTTCTGTTTTTCGTACTAATGTAACTCCTTAACGCACGCGCTGTGAAAGCCCGAATTGTTATAACCGACCTAGTAAAAAATCGTCACAGATTAAATTTCTGAGGTAAAAGCGTACTTCCGTTCTCTCAATTAAAGCGCAAAAAGTATCGCATCACAATAATCAACAATATCGGTAAAGTATTAAAGCACAACGGACCCGATAGATGTTCATATATTTTGCACGTGAATTGCAATGTAAATAATTAATCGTCACTATTTATCAACACGGTAATGCATAGTGAACGTATAAATTCGTAACGTATTATTAATCTCTTACGCGATGAAAATTTGTGCTTTTACGAGCGATCGATGCGAGCGGCGCGTGTTTTATCAATCCCGCGAAATTAATAATTTAATTTGTGACACGTAACCGTTTTCCCTCGAAATTAATATCACGGCCGAGGATCGATTTTTCCGCGGATGCGGATACGATAAGATCGGCCCCTTTCACGATTCCGTCAGAGGCGTTTCGGCTGCCCTATCAATCTCCACCGCCGTTTTTCAGTTGTGAGCTCGCGGATTTTCTCGGGTCCGCGTTACTGCGCTTCTTGCATGCAGAAGGGGAATAGATTGACTGAAATTGACACCTACACTCCCGCCCGTCAATGCGAATTGACGACGACCGAATTGGATAATCGGTGGAAGCGCCACGATCTCGCCGGTGATGTGAACATATCGTGGCACGACCTAATCTTTATCCTCACATCATTGTGTCACTTTCGTCCTCGTTTCTCCTAATTTCTCAATATATCTTTTCTTAGAGCTTTTATCGGAACGCGTACTAATATAAATTTATAATGTCAAATTATATCCAATATGAATTATTTTTTATCATTTCTATATAGGTCATTGCTCTTCCTATTGAATGTATCATTAATTTAATTAACACAATGGAGTTAACCAATTTAATTTTTTTAAACGTATTAAATTTAACTCAGTTTGTTATTTACTGTATATGTACGGTAATATGAACATTGTTGACGTGAAACTAATCACAGAAAATAGATTGATTTACATTTTGACACATGGATGTTAAAAATATATATAACAAAATGTTATTTTTAGCTCAAGGGATTGAATAATTACTATTGCTCTTTTGATATCTGACGGTGTACGTTATTCGATATCAACACGACGAGTTTTTTATTTCTTTGACAATACCCAGAATTAATTTTTTTTCATCAAAGTTGATATTTTTTATGGAAAATTTTTTTCCGTCACGAGTGCAGCAACGTAAAAATTTGCAAAAATTCGTGAGATTATTTATAAAATGTTTTTATTCGTTAGAAGTTAAATATTACGTCGGACGATTTTGCAAAAAAATTCACGTAGATTTGAGGTGTCGCAACTACATCGGTCGGTAATATTCGTTAGAAATCCTTCACAGCCACACCACTATCTGGACTGGATGATGTATGATGTAATTAATGGTTATTTCGCGGCTAATTGCCCGGGCGATTATGACTTTTCCGCGTGTATGTCGTCGCAGCGCTGCACTGCCAGGACGAACATGAGAAGGAAGTTTTAAATAGCATGTCCTAAATAAATTGCAGAATAAGTTTGCTCATCGATATAACATATTTTAATTTTTAAATGCATTTAAGTAGATGTGTGAAATAAAAAATAAAATCGAATTCAATTGAATAAACTAAATTCACCAATGATTACGTATATATTACTAACGTAATTGTTTATAACGTCGTAAGAACCTTTCGATCAAATAGGAAACGCTGGCGACAACGTAAATTTTGGCACATTTCTAAAAAAAGCTGTAAAACAATCTGATTTTGTCATTGATAAATAAAGATAACGTAATTTCTATATACAAATAAATATATATATATATATATATATATAATTTCGGCTCGATTTCATTGGCGACGCCCACTGTTCCCCTCTTGCCGCGCATTGCCTAACGATTCGTCGGATGCTTCTAAACAACGCGCGTACCACTTCATCTCAGGATCCTTCCTACTATTAACTATACGAATAGAACTGATGAATCTCCCTCAACTTAAATAATAAATTAAAACTTTTTTTTAAAATAATTTTAAATTAATAATTTAAATATTTTTATTATTAATATACTATACACATATATTAATAATTATTTTAAGAAAAATTCGATAAGATATAATAATCCGTCTAGACTTAACGTATTTCGATAAGATTTTGCAAGTATGTTGATTTTTACCGTAAAAAAGTTCATACTGACGATGACTATTTTTATTACAGGTATACCCAATCCGTTTGAAGAGGAAGATAACGACGATCCCTACTTCTTTACTCCTCAATTTCAATTTCCTATGTTATTTGGTACGTAACATTTACAGTTATATCGAGACGGGATGTGTGTATGGTGTGTGTATATATATGTGTGTATAATATAGCTTTGATTTTTTTTAATATGTGTTTGTTCCTCTTAATTGCATTACACATTTTCTCTTCTCTCTGTAATTAAAAAACAAAAATATATATGTTTGAAAAATAAAAAGAAGAAAAGAAAGAGAAGGGAAATAATTTGTAATAAACTAATAGAAAGAGCACTATAATAATCGGAAAAAAAAAGAAAAGAAATTTCATATCATCTAGAATTGTTTCAATATCGTATTAACTAATTCTTATCAATACGCAATCATCCGTTCGCATTTTCATCACACGTTTCATGCTAGATACAGCCGCGATAAAATATCGATTTTATTCATCCGCTGTGAATGCTGTATTTAATGGAAACGAGTATATGGTATTTTTGACGTTGAATACGCGCTGAAGATACGAACTTAATGGCGGCTGTGTCAAATCAAACGTTAAATACAGGTGCAAATGTAACCCGTTATTTTCATCAGCGCCTCCGCACTTCTGCGCTCTAACACAGAGATTCGCAAACGCGGTACACGTGAGAGTGCGAATTTGTGTGCCTTTGACAGGTAGATCATAGAGGCGTGCGCAAATATCGCGCACGCATCGCACGGACCGGACGGTCGGAAATGCAACGTACAGCCACGATTGCATCGCGGGCGTCAGTCTCATATCCCGCTTACATGCGGTTTGTCTGAGCGTAACTTCCGTCAGTGTGCGCCTACAGGGACATTTGGCATTGTTTATGGTATACCAATTACCGCGTTCCGTCGTTCGCTTCATACGAATCTTGCTTACAATTAATATACCATCGACTAATCAATGGCTGTAGTGTCATTAAAAGATTAATTATTAGCGCAACATTTTATTATTTTATACATCACATATACGAATATCTTTCACAATAATAGTTCATTGCATCGATTGAAAGTAAATTTTGCGATATTTAATCGAGAAACGTAAAAATAACATCTCGTATTGAGGTTACGAACGAAGTTATTTGAATTATAAAATTAGCTTGCAAATTAAAATTGTGTCTTCATAAAATTTTATTTGAATGTATCAAAAAAAATTTATATAAACCTATAAAAAGACACATATTACTTTTTTTTTTTGTAAAAAAAGAATGTGCTTAAATATTTAGTTAAAAAAAAAACAGGTCGTTCAAATGAAAGTCTAAAGAGGAAAGAATTTCTTTTTACGAACACAATATCTTATTTATAAAACATAAATATACAGGGATCTCCTTTTTTCTCAAGATAGATAGTAATAATTGGAATTTCAAATATCCGCGTTGATGTCGGTGCATTAAGTCAGTCGCGCGCCATGCGTGTATTCTGCAGATTATCACGCAGCTTTACGGAAGGCAACTTCCGCTCTTCCACGTTCTAGGATGATCAACAATCTCTCGTAAACCAGTTCGACTGCGAGATACGTACGGCTTGTATGTGTGTGCGCGACCGCGGTAATAATGTCTCGCGGGTAATGAGTCGCTTATTCGTGTGTGGGAGCTCATACGTGCCGCCCGTCACTCTCGTTGCGCAACAATTCGTGCTCTGGATCTATCGCAAACTGATACCGCACCCGTAGGTCATGCCTTCGCTCTAACAATGTATCGCCATTTGACCATCATCGATGATCGCATTTAAGGGAATCCTCGTGTGGAACTGGACCCGCATTAATGTAATTGCGATGTATATGTGAACGAGATTTTCGTCGAAAATTTACGCTGCGCGATAGCCAATGCGATTAAAATCTCACAAAGGACCCCACACTAATTCTATGAAAAATTGGATCCCGGTGAAATGAGTTATTTTTCACATATATGTAGCTTACAATGTGATGAAAAAATGTCATACTGCGATACAAGGCTGAATAATGGATGGTTTTTGAGCTACGATGTATCAAATGTGTAAAACTTGTGCTCACAGAGCACCCTTGATACACGATCAAAAACTATCCATTATTGAGTTTTGTGTCTATGGCATCTTTTGTTCACAACGTTATAAGCAACATTATTATACATGAAAATTAATTCACTAGAACTCTATTGTCGATATAATTAGAGCAGACACCTCAAAAGGCGGAATAATCGTCAAAGAATAAAAAAATAAAAAAATTCAAATATCCTACTGGGGAATATTTAAGAAGAAAGTTTGGAATGTAAATATATTCTTGTATATGAATATGTGGCTTGTCAAAATCAGCAATTTTTCTGATTGGAATCCGCAGGAAGAAAAACTAACAGTAAACAGGTTTCGCCTTGCTTCCTGTTCCTCTTCCGGAAGAGTAAACACGGAATAAACAAATAGGTACAAACCGATACTTATACATAACGTCTTCCGTATTCCTGCGGTTATGTACCGAAGAATTTGCAGAAGATGAACGCACACGCTACAGATCGGAATCGAACGCATTTAGAAACTTATTTATCCTCAAACGTTTTTTTTTTCTGATCGAGCTTGGAAAATGCTTGGTGTGTGCAAACAGAATTAAACAAAACGACGGTGAAAAAGCAGTTTGCGTGCAGTATGTATGTTTTCATGCCTTTTTACTAACTAATATTTAACAAAATTTTCGTTAAATATTTTCATGCGTTTCGCGCATGCGACGCGCGTTTTATAAATATTTATAGAGCCCAAACAATATGCATCAAATGCCGAATATTCATTCGAATAAGCAAAAATTTTACATGGGGTACGGCTTGAAAAATTTGCACGATTTCCCGAAATAGAGGCGACTTTGCAATTTCCTTAATACACGTAAAGCGCTATCGCTGCTCTTATCGCGAGATATATGGCTGTGGAATAGCTGTACAGTGTTACATCCATCGCACCGTTAATCGATATACGTAACTATAGCATTACATGCCGGCGAGAGAAAGAATAACAGGTAGCCGTGGTATTCTAATGAAAGCAATTACCAGAAAATATTGTTCTAATTAACCAAGTTGCGATTACTAATGCGCTACAAAAAATTAGAGATTTCCTCACGGCAAGAGAAAGAAAGAGAGTTGATATATATAAAACTCCGTAAATTCGGATGGTGCAGAATTACGTAATGCAATATTGAAAGCCATTTTCTTAAATTTCAAAAATTCAGCACTTATAATACTGACCGTATTAATTCACCTTATATAAAAAGATATAAGTAAAGAACGCATAAAAATTAAAACGACTTCTTACCAAGATAATTGTATTAACTTTTTATCTTCAGATTTTTTAAGTTTATTAGCCTGATCTATATTCTGTATCATATATTTAGTTAAATGTGAAATTTACCTTTGATTACACTAAATTTACATTAAGATTCCTTGGCAAATCAAATTATCATAGAAATGTCTAATTTTTTAATATAATAAAGTTGAAATACCAAAATTGACAAAATTCTACGATAGGTTAACGATGAAATAAGAGAGAAAAAAATGTTGAAAATGTATAACTTTTCATGTATAACTTAGTGACAAATAAGGCTCGCAGACGCTTCTTTGATTAACTGCACACAAATCTTACTATAATTTTTTCTCAAAAATGAGATTATAATAATAGTTTAAAAAATTACGATTTTAATTATCACAAAAAAGTAATAGGTCAACGGCCATTCTGGAAACGATATTTACGTGCATAAATTTAACCTCGGAAACATAATCTCATCTTGTTTTCGTTCGATGAAAATGCAATTCTTGATTTACTATCGTATGTTCCATACTATTTCATTAAGACACATCATACACACATAGTTTTAATATTTTATTTAAATTATGCAGATATTTATAATTTTGGATGGATCCTGGTAGGGCACCCCAAATTTTTGGTACTTTACTAAAGAACTACCTTAAGATTTTCGACAAGAGCACATAACAACTGTTTTTAAAATGAGCCTGAATTTGTCGAAATATTTCCATCAGGTCCGATTTTTGAGATATAAAAAAAAAGACGTTTGTTCAAGTTGTATAGGAAAGTTTCATAGAAAAATTTGGTATTTTATTTGAAATTAGAAAAAACTAGAGGTATTCAGCATTTAATTTTTGTTCTTTTATTTCGTTGTTTGCAGCAGTAGTTGCCTAGCATGCTTTCATTCCAATATCTCTGATAACGTCTCTCAATTGTCAAATCCTAGAGGAAACGTTCACTTTGCACCTTAATTGTTCGGAAAGAAATACCATTATCTAAAAATTGACATGCCAAATTAAAAAAATTTGATTTGAAAGAATTTTTCTGAGATTTGAACTCATCGCCCAAAATAGGTTTAATAAAAAACTTGTTCCCTCTTTTCTTGCACTAAAAATTATTCATTGCAGAGAGAGAGTAAATTAGTATTATTGGCTATAACGTTGTATCGCAAATTCGTATCAGAAGAAATAAAGTATTGAAATAAGATCTTTTATCCGAGAGAGACAAGACACAGGATCATTCCTTTATCTATTAATTATCCTATTATACTTATTGGGATCTCCATGTATTATCAGCCGGTGACGTACGCTAGTGATAAATACTTCCGTGCATGCATATTTTTGTGTGCCGGTAAAAACATTCGACGAAGAAAGGTAGCCGATCGATCGACGTGATTAACGGTGTTATCGCGTGGAATTTATAACAAGGTGATCCCGAAATCCGGTACGCGCGTAGGTGGGTAAGACGGCACGTGTAGCACACCCAACAAAATAAAATCTGTTGTGCCGATGAACATCATCTTTTATGGCCTTTCGAAGTAGTGCAGGGAGTAAAGGTCGCAACGTTAAATGTTAAGCTCACGACGATATGAAATATAATGCACGGATGTGAGAAATAATATTGCACGCTACAATAAATAATGTGTAATGTCCCTCAGCAATGTTAATGCAAAAACTGATGTTATTTTGAGAATAAATGTATTTAAAAGTTTTATTAAATATAGATACATTATAATAGATTAAGCACGTGTCTGATATTAAACGCAACTACGTTAAATTAAAAATACCTATGTTTTATTAAATAAATTATAAATGCTAAAGATAAAAGGAGAGTGCAAACTGGAAAATATATTTTTAGACGTGCAATTATTCATATGAAAATTTGTATGAAAATTAAATAAATCGCTGGATTCTTTTAACAGATAGTTTAAACATATGTGTGTAATATAAATGTATATGTGGAAACTGTAGATATAAAGCGTTTGTGTATATACGTAAAATATTGATAGTTTCATAGTTTAATGTGATTACGTTTTTCTGAGCGCTGATCCCTTTTGTAGACTGCGCATCCTTTCAGGAAAGAAAGCTTTTCCGTATCCTGAAATTTCGCTTGATATCGTACGCGGCGTGATTAAAGCGCGATCGAAAATTAAATTTTTCAGAGAAAATTAACAGGTCGCGCAAGAGAATTAATTGGCGTGACTACTCGCGACCTATGCTATTTTCAAAGAGTCGCTCTCTCGTGCGGCATATTTTGCGAGGTAGCAGGATGGACACGCGTTATCCGTATACCGCCGCAACTGTGCGTATATACGGCAAATTAATAAATTAATGAATTGATAAATTGATAGATAAATTCGGCGATAATTTTGCACGGAGCAATTTATCGGGGAAATTTATTAAGAGGGGAAGTACAATGAATTTTATGGTATTTTTCGATATCCTATGAATATCGAAAAATATCGTAAAAATATATCGATGTTGAATTTTTACGAAATTCAGTGCTGTGTATTACAAATGCCAGATTATAAAACGCTTTTTTTTAACCGTCTCTCTGGATATGGCATACCTGGCTTTTTTTCCAATGTTTTTACAATGCTTTTTTTAATTTCTTATAACTTTTTTATTATCAATAAATATATTTGCTCGGTACCGTTATGTTCCTTAATGTTTGACATTTTAATTAAAAAAAATTGTTTAGAATATACGTTTTCATCAAAGTTATAAACAATTAAATTGGATTGGGTTATATTCAAGAGTGCATCGTTCTCGTAATATGGCACGGAAGAATTAAAATATTAGGAATATATCTAAGAAAATAAAAAATAAATACAAACAAAGTACATATGTATACAAAGTAGATACTAAATAATCTTTTAAGGAATGATTCTTCACACAAATTCAAGACGAAAATAATGAGGTAATATTTTTCGCAATAAATTATTTACAGCTTTAGAAGATGCTTATTACCATTAATATTATTAAATTGCTTCTCAATTTAATTTGAAATATTACTAGTCCATCTTGGCTTATGATTGCATTCCAAAATTAAAAATAATTTCGGCGCACAGTTTGCAAAATGAAATAAATATACAAAGTTACATCGAAAATATTTTTTAAACATTAAAGATCTAACTTAGACCGTTAAGGTTTTAGTTATTTGTTGTGTAATCAAGATGAAAACTTCATATGATAAAGTTCCATCAAAATAAACCGAGTGGTTTTCGAAATTTTTCGTTTAACTTTTACATTCTATATCTTTAAAACCAGGGTTAATAAAAAAACATGTTTTAAACAATTTGAAACATACTTAATTGTGGTTTTTAATATGTTTTAAACATGTTTCATTATAATACTGTTAAAAACATATTTAAAAGAAGAAACGTAATGTTTTACTCTTAAAAAAAAAAAGAAAGAAACATTAGCCTTTGCCAACCCTGTTTCGGATACATGATCATATGAAGTTTTCGTCTTGAATTTGTGTGAGGAATCACCCCTTAAAATCTTTTAGTAGACTTAGTATCCATCCTGTATAAAGATAGATGGGTATGCATTAAGAAATGTTTAGATTTTTATCACTAAAGTTAAACTTTTGATTGACTTCTTGAGCGAACAGAGGTTTGCAGACACGAGGAAGGAGATAAATTCGTGAGCCGCGTGCATAGCCGCATGCGATCCTTTACGTCTATCTCATATATCAAATCCCGCAGGGGCACTCGTGCAGAATGCGAACCGCAACGAATAGTTTCAGTAGTATGCCTATTTGCAAGTCGCGACACGCTCAAGTCGCTGTGACGTCAGGCTCGAGAAGCTCTGATTACATTACCGACTACCGTGCGTCCGATCGACCGAAGTGAGAGCGGAGATTCGACCGGCGCGAGCTGACGAGGCCACTCGTCGCTGCATGGAATCAGAAATACGCTGACACGAGTTCGAGAATTCGCGCGCTCTCCTTCCCGGTGTAATCGAGATGAAGATATAAAAACAAAGTGACGTGCGTGGTGGAGAAAAAAAAGAAGTGTGGGTGCTTTGTCGTTTGCACGAAGCAGTGTTTTCGCAATACGCGAAAGGCAGCGAAATATCGATCACAAAGCAAAGGTTGCCTCGAGCGCGCACGGCCTCCAAGGTCGGCACACGAGAGAGCTGCAAAGTTTATCAGATCACTTTCACCATTGAGAGGATTTTAACGTTGCGCTGCCAAAAGCAAATGAGAAAGACGATAATCGGTCCCGATTCATCGCCATTGCACCGCCATGCCATCGGCTGTGCCGCGCCGGTACATAATTCGTTATAATCCGGGGACTGAAAGCAACCACCGGCACCGAATGGGACAGCAATTTACGGTATAATCGTTGATTGCGCGACTCGATGAATCGTTATTCAAATCCGCGTGACACAGCGCCGTGGGAGGCCAACGGGTTGGAATGGGCCCGGGGGACCAGGAGCGCGAGCGGGTGCCTTCGGATGCCAATTTCCCGATCATTTCACGAGCTGTTTATTATTTTAGCGTCACGAATAATTTGGAATTTAATACGATCGCCGATGGTATCATCGTTAACGCGAAATTCTATGCGAGGAGGAAAGAGATGTAGGGGAGAGTTGTCGAATGCGCGCATCACTTAAGCTATTTTTCATTATATGTTCCACTTGATGATGCCGATTTGTACGCAAATGAACATTGGAAATTGTAGCTCGATATTTCGGACATTTTTTATTATATACATGTTTAACTTTTCATTAATAACCAATTAATTTGTTGGAAGTCTTTTTGTGACATGCTGCAAAAAGTACAACAATTTAGGCAATTGGTTATCTAAATTGTACCTATAATAGGTCTTCTAAATCGTATCTCCTTTATGAAAGTATTGAATTATAAATGATTTATAAATGAAACCAATTAAAAGAACCAATTATAAGATTAAAAGAAATTATTAACTAATAATTAACTAATATCTAATTTTAATAATTTGTCGAAAGAAAAATCAAGTATTTAATAATTATTAAGTGACAATAATGAAAAGATAAGAATGTCGAAGTAAATCGATATCCTTAAATTTATTTTTGTAATTGGCATTTATATTTACATCAATTATTAATTTTATTATCAGTCTTATCGTAGTATGATTTAGGGGAAATTTTTTATAGATTTCAAAAGTATCAATTTAAGCTTTATGATGATTGTAAATATGCAATGAATGTTGAAAATATAATAAATTTTCATTTATGAAAATACAAAATTATAATAAAATTGACTGATTATGTTATTATTAGTCATATAAATTGATCAAAAATTAATGTGAGATGTGTCTGACTTTTTAAAACAGACATGTTACTAACAGCTAACATCTATAAAATAAGACGTAATTTATTAAATCTTTGTCTATATCATTTTCCATTTCATATTTTTGTTACTGAATGTTGCTTACATTAAGTAATAATGTAAGATATTTATGAGGCACGTTTCATGCGACCAGTACGCATTTACCCTTATAACTTTAACAAATTAGAAAATACTTCTGAAAAATATTACTGTGAAGTCTCTTGAAAATTATAACTAATTACTCTTCAGTAGATCTTATATACGTGCCTCTATATTCTTGCCACTTCTTTTATCCTTATATTAATTCATAGCCAATAATTTCGAAGTAATTTCCATACGCATTTAGCACGATTATGCTAAGACATAACCATGAAATAAATTATATTCTTATTATATGCTAAACATATGCGCAATACGTCTCACCTAATTTTCAGACCAGTGGTTTACCTTCTCTAGTTAACTTTCGATATTAGTTTAGTGGGCTCAGTTCTGTGATTTAGAGAGATATTTATATCTTGCGACATATAAGTATATTAAAATCATCAAAAACTGATAAATTAGTTTCATATTTTATCAATAAGGCGCCATCGTATTTTATTTCACGGAAAATAAATCAAAATTAAAGCGTAATTGAAGTTTGCAGCACGTCACGGTGACGATATGAACGATAATTCGTTCCTATGAGATTATTAAATCACCGTTAAAAGATCACGATGATTTTATGTTGTACAAAAAACCAATAGTGTAGATTCAATTTTAAATTCGTTCATTCGTATCGTTATTAGATGAGCATAACGTTAAATCAGCACTTTAAATTTTGTCCCGATGAAAATATCGTCGAAATTTGCACGTTTTTAAATATTTTTACTCTAAATTACTTAACGACCCGCAATTCGTACGATAAAACCATTACTTGTTGCTCACTAAACTTGCGAAATCGATGCTGTATTTCCTTTCGCTGATTTAGCGCATTTGATAAATCGTGTACTTTGTATTCGGCTCGCGTCGAACTTCGAAATAAATGAAAATTACGGACGAGCTATTTTTAACAATAACAGGCCGTTTTGCCAGCTAATTAAAATTATCGCATGCAAAGAGCCGGTAACGCGCCGATTTCAGCAGCACATATCCGATGTCATTTCTCTCTCTCTCTCTCTCTCTCTCTCTCTCTCTCTCTCTCTCTCTCTCTCTCTCTCTCTCTCTCTCTCTCTCTCTCTCTCCCTCGCTGGCGTATTGCAAATTTTTCTGTATGCAAACGAAGCCACTGTCAAATAATATGCTGGCCCAGCGCGTCCTCATTGAGATTCCACACAGCAATAATCGGCCGATATAGTCGACTATTTTACTCCGGCAATCGCATTGTAAGCGCAATAAAGTATGCAAAATTTATCGGCATGGTCGACGTCCTCTCCGTTTTCTCGCGTATATACGCTATCCGACCATGGCATAAATTATTATTACATTTTACAAAATAACTGGGTCGTGGGATCAACTACCATTTTATTTATAACACGTAACGGACGACGTCTTATCGCGAAACTTGCGGGAATTGCATAATGACATGCGAGTCTGTAGACATGTAAATATTCTCGCATATAAATATTTATTCAAAGAAATTCGAATTAAGCAGGAAGGCTGAGATGATAAAGAGACAAGAATAAACAGAGTTGATATTTAAAAAAAATACAAAGAATTTATTAATAATCTTTAATAACGCGATTAAATTCCGTTTGCTATTTAAATTACGGTAATAATTATATAATAATTACTGATCGTTTTCGGAGGAATAGTTTCACATTATAGGTGAGAGAAAAGGGAGAGAAAAGAGCGCCGTCAAATAGACTCGATTATTACACGTTCATTTCCGAAATGCCCGTTTCTTCCCAGTTACAACGTTGTTACAACGTTGCTGAAATGTTTCAAAATGTTTCTTGCTTACTGGGTTTGATGTATTATATACGGTTATTTTCTGAAAGGATTTGAAAAGAGACACAGACGTCTCTTCCTACTTTCATTTGTTATTTGTGATGCACCATCTGGCTCTTTGCTTATCGGGCTGGTGTAAGCACGGCCTGATTCACGCCGAATCGCAATAAAGTGCTATTAGAAGTATTAGATCGTTAAAAGGAAACGGAACGATAACCGGACGAAGACAACGATGGAACATAGTCGCTATATGTATGACTCGCTGTATAATCCGATAAGATTATGAGAAATGGAACTTCCTATTTTTTCGGGAAGACAAGCCACTAGACTTTTAGGCCCATTTTCATTCCATCATACTGTGATCCCTGTTTGTAAGTTCAATATCTATTCTGGCTCGGTTTTTCATTTATTGGTTAACTTGTGATTAAGCTTAATCTGATGACATAATGTAAAAATTGCATTTTTCTATCTGTATATAATAATTTGACTAAATTGACGGTTTTATAGTACGTAACTTTTGTAGAAAATAAAGTTATGACACTACAAAACCATTAATTTAGTAATTATCAATTCTGAGTGATTACTCTTCTGAGGAAAATTAAAAAAGAATCCTGGCAAAAATTCGTATGTCAATGTGCACTGATCTAAAACGGTGTATAATGAGATCTTATAAGACATAGAACTTAAATTTTAAACCTTACAAGCCGTAAGAAATTAATTAATTACAGTCGAATATGAGAAAAACTATCGACTATTGGTCAATTTTTTACAGCTTAAGGCTTAAAAAAGCTTAAGTTTGAAGGATTAAAATCTGATGCCTTCGGCACACGATACTTGCTTTCTTGCTGGATTCCTAGGTAGATTAGAATCTTGCCATCATATTGGCTGCGGTACTGACAGTATCAGCATCATAGCCACGATGGTAAGAATTTATTCTAGCTAGCAATCCAGCAAGAAAACAAGCATCGTGCGCCACCGGCTTTATTGTAGACATAGGCTGCTTTCTATTTGATGACACAAGTCGACACAAATGTTCTATCTTTGTCACTCTCTGAATATCAACAAGGATAGAACGACGCTTGTGCCGACTTGTGTCATCAAATGGAAAGCACCCATAGCTACCTTCAAGACAATCTTTAATATAGATAGGGCTTAAAAAATTATAAATTATGTAGACATCGATTGACGAAAATCATCAAGTTACATATACATTGATTAACGACAACTGCACTGTAAATTAGATAGTGGTGTTCAACAGAAGTCAGCGCTTAGTAAGCGCTAGTAAGCTTTGTGTGGATTGGATCATACTTTTTGATCTAGAAGATAGTCCTGTGTGTGTGAAGACAACTTTCAACAGTTGTAAAAATGGTTCAACATTCTGCTGAATACAGCCATTTGTACAAATTTTCCCTTTACTTTTTTCTTTAAATTGATCATCGTTCGGCTCAATGGCTCCGTCACTGCATGCTTCATTTCCTAAATCGAAAATCATGAAAGCGCAATTTTGTTGACCGACGATTGCGCGCGATTCTAATAAGCATGTCACCTCCAGATGCTTGACAAATACTTTTTAAGCGATCACCGGCGCTTACACCTGCTTTAAATTTGTTTAAATTTGTCCATTATCAAGCGCACTTTATCGGATTGTTGTTATTGACATTTACAAATAAAATCAAACAGCCAATTTAAAAATTGTACAAAAACATTATGTGAACACATATAAATTATTACACTGAGAAACTATATTAAATTTTAATAAATATTTGTGTTTGAATAGTAGAGGGAAGTCGCCGATACTGACATAGGTCTCCTAAAGTGTGACACCCCCTTATTTCTCAGAAACTAACTATTGCACTTTATTAATACTAATAAAATCATGATCTGTTTAGCTAATTAAAGAAGCACAAACTCATAATTCGTAGGTTTGTGGCTTGTTTCT
>NW_017296201.1:5217155-5221624 GCF_001594075.2 Trachymyrmex cornetzi
ATGAATCCGAGAAGAAAATTCTTACGGTGTTCTTTTGTAAATTGCGTATTAAAATAATAGTGACTGTATTATTGATAATATTATAAATGTTTATAGTTTCATAAATTAGTTTTCTTTACAGAATAGGATATATCTTTATTTATAGACTAGGAATGTTGGCATTATTGCCTATTATGTCAGTTTTGGAACCTATTTTGTCAGACGCTCATTTTTGCATAACTTACGAAAAACTTAATTGCAAAATTGCAAGCAGTATTATAAAAATTGCTTATACTATGTGATAGAAGACACTTTTTACTTTGTATTTATGTTTTTGAAGTTGTATTTTTACCTTTTGTTTAAGAAATATTGTTTAAAAACAAAGTGGTATGTCGATATCGGTGACCTTCTTCTATTAATTAATATTTACTTCAATAAATATTTACTAAATACTTATTAAAAAAATGATAATTGCATCAAATTGATGGTTCTTATACCAAAAATAAATATATGTTTATATTTAGTAAATATTTAACTTTAACATTTAGTGTTATTCAAACAAATATTTATTAAAATTTAGTATGTTTACAAGGATTCTCTTTCTAATTTCTGCTTTTGATTTTTTCAGAAAGAATAATACAAAATCTCAGGCGAACTTTCTCAGGAGACATCACGAGTCTATTCCATGAAACAAACATTCCTATTCCTGAAGGCGCGAACACAACATCCACAACCAAGGTAAATACTCAACAGATCCAATTTACAAATCAGTAATTCACAAAAGTCTATAATCGATCAATAGAATTATTATCACAGTTCTTTTTAAAATCCTGTTCGATTCGTGTATTCTCGCGTCAGACCGAATTTTGGTCCGGAAACCGTTCGTCAAGTAACGAATCAACCGTTCGCCAAGAGCCGGCAAGAGCAGAGTAAAATAATCCCCGACGACACGCAGAGAGGAAACTCCGCGTCGCGCCAGTCCGGGCCGGACGCGTCGCGGGGAGATAATGCATCGCTAGCAATTTACGTACACGTGTAAACTGCAACGAGATGACGACAGTGGAACATAGAAGGACGGGAGGAAGAGAGGATCCCCTTAACAATAGCGCGGTAGCGCCAAGTGTACGGCAACGGGGGAGGGTGATCGGATTACCGCATTTCCCGTCGCGTATTGTTACACGCTCAGAATCTGCGCGCCGCCAGATCTCTCCGATATGTAAGTCGCTTAACGCGTAATGCGACTTGCTGCACAAAGCACGACTAACGGAAGTGGATAACTGCCCGCCGAAAAGTTCGTCCGCTGCTTGATCGTGAATCCTACTTCTCGGACACTGGCGCTGCGTCATCATTCGTAGGAGAAAAAAGAGAACAGAAGACAAAAGAGTCTTTTCTGAGATAAGGGAGATGACGTGGTAAAATCACCTAAAAAAATGTATTAATTGTATCTTAATCCTAGGACCCAGTTTCACAACTCACAGTTAACTCTTAACCGAGGTTACTTATTCCTCATCTCTTTCTAATGCTAGAATTGGAAAGAGATAATGAATCCAGAGACACGGTAGTGGCTCGGTATTAAGGATGCCGCACACAAAATTCCATAACAGTATACGTAAGTTGTAAACTTAAGCCGATGAGCCAATCAGGATACTGCTTTAGATTGCATAATCTAACGGAAATGGAAATAACAGTAAACTTATCCATAACCTCGTAATAAAGTGAATTTCAATAAAGTGAATTTCCGGTTGAAACTCGCTTTATGGATAAGTTTACTGCTATTTTTTTTCCGTTAGAGTACGTAGATCTAAAGCAGTATCCTGATTGGCTCATCGGCTTAAATTCATGTCTTAAGGTTACTGTTATAGAAATTTTGTCTGCGATAGCCCTAAGAAAATGCGTAGCGTTTTAAGTTGAACCTCGGTTAAGAGTTAACCATGAGTTGTGAAACTGAGCCTATAACATACACATAGGTCTCCCAGACCCAATCGAAATGTCGCTTGCTCCATATACAAAGAAAATGAAGAATTTTTATTTATAACTCAACAATATAAAACTTTTTGGCATACAAAAGTTTACAACCTATGCAAATATATTTCTAAATCTCAAAGCTTTAAAATGAAAAAAAGAGAGTCTAAAAATATCAATCTGAAGTGAAGTTACAGCCTATCAAAGTTACAGTGGGTTTTTCAGATACATGGTGTGTGTTTCCAGAAGTTTTCGAAAGATTTGTGTTCTAGAGTTAAATTGGGTTTTACTCAAATTTGTTGAAAGTCATATAGGATCAGTTTTAAAGAAAATTGTTAAAACAATTATTAAATGTACTAAATTTTTATTTACCGATATAAGAAAATGAATAAGTATTTTTGATCTGCATATCGAGTTAAGACGATCAGAAACGACTTGTTCCGAAACAAAAAATTTCAGAAAATGAAAAAATAGATAATTATATTTAATTTTTTATTACATGAAAGCTTTAAAAAGAGAATCATATTACATTAGTAGCATTAAGTACATTATGCATGCAATTAAGTATGCTAAAATCTTATTACAATGTCATCATTTCTTATATGAATTGTTACTGAAAATTTTTATCAAATAATATATAATATTATTTTAGATAAATTTTATATGAAGTAAAGCATATTAAATGAAAAGTAGACAATATACATTATTCTTTAGAATTCTTGTAATTAAGGTGATAGGTCCGACCTGTGATCTCGTCCTCCTACGAAGCTGAACGAGATCTTTTCTTCTTTTTATAAATTTTTCGCACTACCATATTATTATCTGCAATAATCGAAATATTTATAATCGCGAGTTTATCTCATTAAAAAGTATCGGGATTTGAATCAATCTCATTTATTAATAATACCTCTTACCGTTCAAACGTCGAGGAATTAAAGTTACAAATGCAAAAAAAATGTAAGAACGCATTAAGAGCGATGATATGTGAAATTGAAACGTGATTTAGCATTTTATTATAAAAATGTAGAAATGTTGTAAAGAGAGATTTTTTCCTTATTACGCTTTCACACGTAGAAAGGTATAGAAAGTTTAATTACATATAGCGATTCTAATAATTCATACTGAAGCATGTATCTCTTTGTTAGCAGAGTAAACTGCATTGCATCGCACTGTCATGCACTAAACGCAGTTAAATCCACGCAGCGTTGCAAATTCTTCAATAATGGAGCTTAATTAATTTTGACGATGCGTTTGTCAGTTATAGAACTGCAAATTGTTCGATAAACTCGTTTGCATCCCTGTCTGAACCAGCTCTCGTTCCTTCTGGAACACGTGTGATGTGTACCATATTACGCTATCTTTCCGAAGAACTTCATTATAACGAATCGGATTACATTTGGAGATTGAGAAAAAATTCGCAAATTGTTCAAATTCAAGTTCCAATACTAGGATTTCTTCTTTTAAACTAAATTCACACTCGACTTTATATCTCAATAAGAAATACCGAAGACGCAGTATTTCAGATTACAATATGGTACCACAAAACTAGAAATCAGAGAAACAAGGAATTATCAAGAAAATTGAAAACGGTTAGGGAAATCAAGGAAAAGTCAGGGAAATTTGCAAAATTTTCTGGAAAATTACAATTCTTGAAAAAAGTTTAATACACGTACATTACACCTACGCAGTTTTGGAATATTGCTAACTTAACAATTAAAAATGCAAGCAGTGTCAGTAAACAATAATTACATAGTAAAAAATAAAATGTTAATTTTAACTTAAAGACATACAGTGAACTTTCGGAGGCATGCAAAAATGTTAAAATTAACACAAAGATGTCACCGAAAATTCACTACTCTTTAAGTTAAAAATTAACATTTTAATTTTTTACAGTGTAATAATAATTTACACTGCTGTGTTAAATTGGTCTCTTAACAAAATATTTAACGATTTTCAAATTACAATGGAAATACAAAAAAATTTTAAATATTATACAAAGTCAGGGAAAATCATGAAATTTGGTCTGGTAATTAAGGAAAAGTTATAATTTTAGGACGAGGTATTTGTAATAATCCTGATGCGGTTAATCTCTGATTCTCACAAATGGTCTGATTGCAGATCATTGACGGCCATGTGGTGACGCTCAACGAGACAACATACTCAAGAGGCAATGAAAACGGTGACATCTCGTTCCGTATTCGTATAATCGACGTGAAGCCACTAAACGAGACTGAAGTGATCGGGGGAGGTAGCACGGAGCAACCGTCAGAGCCGGACCCGGGGAGCCGCGAGACGGTCGAGGAGTTCAACAACGAGATACCGAAAAACACGGAAACGCTGACCGCTTAAAAAGTGGTCAGTCTGCTCGCGAGACACGCCGACAATCAGCGATGTCCGAGTGGATTTTATGGAGAGGAAGGAGTGACCTTTATTTCATGGCTGTAGTAGAGTAACTTTGATGCCACACCGCGGTGTGTATCATATTAAAATATAAAGCATTACTGTAATATAATATATATATATATATA
>NW_017296201.1:5221711-5294802 GCF_001594075.2 Trachymyrmex cornetzi
TATATATATATATATATATAACGTTTACCTGCATTTCTTCGGGAAAAAAGATCGCTGTCGCTGAAAAGAATAAGCTGGGATATTTATAGACACGTAGATAATACAAATTGAGAATAGATGGGGCTAATTGGTTTCAATTAATTGCGAGAATTTATTTGAAGTTAATTAATCGATTAAAAGCTTTCGAATCAAATTAAAACTCCCGGTTAAACGTGGAATTAAAATAGATGAGATTTAAAGCTCAATGTGCGTTTACATTTTTCAACTGAACATTTTATATCGTGAATAGTCCGAACAGTTGAATTTTATACATATGTCTTATGAAATACGCTTGAAAGACACATATGCATCAGCGATTGATATGGAAATAAAGTGTTATGTAATTTCTCGCATTTTTCAAAAATTAATTACTTGAACCCCTTCTAATTTATATTCCGTACATGTTTATGTATCTGACATTTCAAAAAGGCGTTAAAGATTTTTGTATATTTTATAAATTAGTAAAAATGAAACTGGTGTGCGATAATTAATGAGTAATATTTAGTAATCAATATATATATTTTCTACATATAATTCTCGCGTATCTCGTTCTATCTTACATGAATGTCGAGCAAAAAAAGTGAAAGCGCCGGAGCCACATGCTTCGTCACATATCATGTCGGTTTACTGGTTGATATATTTATATATATACATATACATATATGCAAGGCCATTTTGTAATAACTAATTATACCGCTCCATCGTCCGCCAAGTGGAATATTTACTCCAGTCCAGTTGATCCAACGTTGGTCACGTTTTACATGACCAAATACGAATATGAAGTAAATTACTAATGTATCGCTTTAACATATTTCGTATGTATATATTTATAGAACGAACACAGAGACTTTTATCTTGTAAAAAATTACACGAAGTTGATATTTAATAAATCTGTAATTTCCTGTGCATATATCCAGCTATTCCAGTTCTTCCAGTTTCCTTGACAATGGCTACGTTCAAGAGCAAAAGCAGCTTTGCAACTGTTGTAAGATTCTTTAATATGATTGGTTTATAGGTAGATATATTTAGATCCAGTAAGGAACTAAAAGCAAACCAATCATATTAAAGAATTTTACAACAGTTGCAAAGTTGCTCTTTTCTGTTGAACGCAAGCATTGGTATCTTCAATGCTGAAAAACATCAATTTTTCAAGGCACATACAATTATATGGTCAAATATCCACGCAGAAAATAAATATTCATAAACTATTTTTACGGAGAAAAAGTTTGAAATATCTACCGTGGAATGTTACGATTTTTTATAATTTTATAGAAAGAAAAATGTTCGTTCTCCTGTAGTGCTATCTTCACATATTTCCATACGTACATACATACAGATGTATTTCTTATAGATTGTAAGTCGTACTGTAATACATATAGACATACAGATGTATTTCTTACGGATTGTAAGTCGTACTGTAAGCTGATTAAAAAAAAAGTTGATGCAATAAAATAGTAGCAAATTATATTCCGACAATACGACTATATCCCAGTCAGAAATGACAATGGAATCGACATTAAATCGATATCGATTCGATGTCAATTCAACATCGATTCCATTGTCATTTCTCACTGGGTATGTAATGTAGTTTACATAAATTTACGATTTAATTATTACATCTTAATAATTTTTATATCCGATATTTAAGGTTTTAAGATAACACATAAAAGTCCGAATTAGACTTAAGTTCAGCCTAAATATATATTAAATGTGTCAATAAATGCAATTCACATAAATGCTATCGTACAAATAAATTTTTCCGAATTTTCTCTCAAATTTTTCAAGTTTTCTATCAAGAGAAATAAATGAAAATCAAACATCTGTGACGATTATGGCCGCAGCACAGACTCTTGCATAACGCATAGTACATAAGCGAATCAACCAATCAAATTCTTTCCTCCCATTTCACGGAAAAGAAGAATTTTGATTGGATGATTCCCTTATGCATTATGCGTTATGCAAGAGTCTGTGCTGCGGTCATTAACTTTTTCAATCAATTGCCCGCGCATGATAATGGACACATTCAAGTTGACAAAACGGCTAGTCTGCTCGCCAAGCAAATAAACACGATTGGTTGGTTCTTATAAATTCAACCAATCATAAATATTCAATCGCGGTGAGCAGGCTAGCAGCTTTTTCCGGTTTGAATACGCCAATGTTACTATCGTAACAATTTGGGGAAAATGTTTTTTGCTCTTATATTATATAATACCGTTCGTTTTTTTAAATAATTTAACGAAAATTTCTTGTTTTTTTAATGAATAAATAGCGATATAACACAGAATAAAAGATATTGACATTTTCTATCATTGAACAGCACTTTATACTTATAATACTAATAATAACTTTCGAGAATTTCATGTATTTCATTACTTTTTACTTTCAAATCATGCAATGATTATTATTTGACCTTTTAAATCTAATTTTTATCCTAAAGCTGGAATTGTAATTTCATATAATTAAATTTTAAATAATTTTCCCTTGAGTTATTTTTTCTTTTTCTTATAAATATTAATAGAACTTGCTGAATTTTTATCATCAGATACAAAACGTATAGAATCAACGGAACGACACAAAATGGGACAGAATCGATTCTAATCGACCAAAAGTCGAAAAAATAAATTGTATTTTTTTATTCTATACGATTAAATTAGCTGCTGATATAATAGAAACCGAATTTTATTTTAAGCATACTTATAAGAACTATTTGCTATATTATAACGTAGCGGAAATTTGATCCTATAATTAATTCAAGTGTTTTCAAAGATTTAAAAAAAATGTTTGTACTACATATTTTTACTAAAAGCTAATTTAATCATATGCAACAAAAGATGAAACATTTCATTGTTTCCGACTTTTGGCCGGCTAGAATCGATTCTAGTCCACTGCGAATAAGCTCCTCCGTTCAAAAGTCGCGCGTCCATGAGAAAAATGGCGCGCCGTTGCGTACGCCAACGCGGCTTTGAACTTGCCGCACGTGACAGTTCACAGTATTTCTATGACCCGATTGTAGACGCGCGAGTATTCGCACGTATATGCGCGTACGCATGCGTATTGCGTATGTGAATAGACTTGTCAGCGGAGACTGTCATGTGTGGATGTCATGCGGACGTGTCCGCTGCCGTCGTCGCCACCGTTGCCGCCACCGCTGCAATCTGTTGACGTTATCGGACTCGGTGGTGGTCGAAGCCTTCGGGACACGCGCGCACGTGGAGAAAGCTGAGAGGATGCTGCGATGTCAGCACGCAGACGTCATGTTGTAGGGCCCGTGGTGAATCGCGACCTTACGAGCTCGGGCGGCTCGCGGCACTATTACGATGGAGACGAAGCGAGCAGCAGATTGTTGAGCGACGAGACTGTCGATTTGGACCCAAGTGAGCAACAGCCGACGACAACGACGACGACGACGACGATGACATCCCGCGACAGAACCAATGAGTTCGCCAACGCGATCCGTTCCATGCAGAGCAGGACCGTGGCGCGGACCGCAGCGAACCTGCAAAATCCGCGTCGCGCACGCCAAATACAGAGCTACTCGAACTTTATGATGATAGCTAAGAATATTAGCAGGAATATTGCTGGCACATATATCAAGTTGGAGAAACTTGCCTTGTGTAAGAGCTCAGCTGAGCATAGCTCAGACGATTACAATATGTTGTATCCAAGTAGAACATTGCAAACAATAGAACTACCTTTGTTGTGTAAAAAAGATTGTTTATTTTTTGAGACTTGTGTGTAGATTTGTATGAAAGTCGGTATACAACAGGTCCTTAAACTGTCGAAAGGTTACAGAATAGTTTTTATTAGAAACGTTAAGATTATCATTGGCAATTATCGTCAACTTTTATTACTACTTTATAAGATTGTATAGCACACATAACAGAATAAAAATAATTGGAACATACTGAAATGGTAGCAAAGTTACGAAATAAAAACATTTTAAAATGTTCTGTAATAATTAATATTTTATGTTACAGTGGCTAAGAAAAAATCCATATTTAACGACAGACAAATGGAGATTGAAGAGCTTACAAATATTATAAAAACGGATCTAAAAAGCTTAAATGTTCAAATCGGGAAACTACAAGAGCTTGGAAAGTCGCAGAGAGAAAGCTTTGGTTCTTCTCAGAGTCATCACATTGCTTCTCATTCTTCCTCAATTGTGATGACATTGCAATCAAAGCTAGCTAATATGTCTAATCATTTCAAAAGTGTCTTGGAAGTTCGTTCTGAGGTATGTAACTCAAATTTATTGTCGTAGAATATTTTAGTTTAGGATCAATTAATTTCTGTACTTTGATAAAAATAGCATGTATATTCTATGATAAATTACATATTTTCTTTAATATCTTTTTTTGTTGGCAATATTATGAATAACAATAAATTTAATTGATATTGCCAAAAAGAATATAGGCTTATAAATGTGTTATGGAAAATTAAAAAATAATAATTAAATAATAACTTTAAAACATTAAGAAATAAATTATTTGATGCAGAATATGAGAGAGGAACAAAGCAGGAGACAGCAGTTCACTCAAGGATCTCTGTCCACTATGCTCCCTCCGAGTGTTGTTTCTGGGAAACAAGGTTCCTTGTTACTACAAGAAGAAATTTCTAGTAGTTCAGTTGCGATAGATCTTGAACCTGTGATGAATCAGCAGTTACAACAAATTATACAAGATGATACTGTAAGTAATAGCGGCAAGAGTGTGAAGTAATTAAATATAATAGGAATACATATATATCTACTTCTTCAAGGATGCGTATGTGCAATCGAGAGCCGAAACTATGCAAAATATAGAATCTACTATAGTTGAGTTAGGGGGTATTTTTCAACAATTAGCGCATATGGTTAAAGAACAAGAAGAAATGGTTGAAAGGTAAGAGGAAATGATATAATGAATCTAAAAGAAATAAAAGCAATTATCTTGAAAACAGAAAAACATTTTAATTTGTTAAAATATTTCGCAAAAATAAATTGTTAATCTTTAAATATATTTGATTTTCAGGATAGATAGTAATATAGAAGATACCGAGCTAAATGTGGAAGCTGCACACACCGAAATACTAAAATACTTTCAATCTGTGACAAGTAATAGGTGGCTAATGATAAAGATATTTGCAGTCTTGATATTTTTCTTTATATTTTTTGTAGTATTCTTAGCATAACACTATCGATAAATTGTTTTATAATATCATTATACTTTTATCATTCATATCCACTATTTGTGATATAAGAAACAAAGAGAGAAAATGGTTTTTACAAAGCTGCGACATACATACAGGCTATAACAAATGATATTGCGTGCATTCCTCGCCCTTTCCCTGAATTGTGAATATTGTAAGTACATTTAAATACTATTGTAAGTATTTAAATATTACGTTACTTGTATATCTCGCATTTCACTGAATACAAAAATATAAAAAGAAAATATTTCTATAGATAATAAATGCATAATTTTCATTTTTGGGGGTAAACGATTTTACAAATAACTTAAATTATGCTTTATAAAAAATATAAACATAAAAATAAAAAAATAGTTTATATATTCACTTATATCACAAATTGATTATAACATTTCACTTTAATTATATCGATTTTTTAAAAGATAAAAAAGTAAAAAATATCCAATTTTCTTTATTTTAGCTAAAGTTATATAATTAAATCTGCAATAACTTTTATAACACAGCCTATCGTAATAAATTACAATTTATTTCGATTTTTAAAACCATATATAACAATTATATCTTTTATAATCTACTGATTATAAGAATTTTATTACAATATTTTATCTACTATGAACATTTGCTATCTAAAGTATATATTATACCAGAAATATATAACTTAATTACAAATTTTCAGTGTTTCTTCCGTTTTCATAATACAATTAAAATGTATAAAAATATTGTTATAAGTTCTTACAAATAACTTGTTATACACCAATTTCAAAATCATAAAATAAAGAAATTACTAATTTATCAGATGACTGATAATAAAAAATTGCTACTTTTAAATAAAATAACAGGGAATAGTCTACTACATAATAATCACAGATACAATAACATTAACAGATGACACTGTTTAATAAATTCCTGTGTATAATACGTTTCTTCTATTAATATTTGACGTAAAATTTTTATCATCACATATTTATTTATAATTGTTACACAATGAGAACTCTCACTGATACAGTGACGATTTGGCCTTTGTACAAGTGTATTGAATAACAAGATACAAAACTTAAACTTTTCCGTGATGTGCCTTATCCAATGATTCTCCCGAAGAATGTAAGGAACCTAAAAAAATTAATATCTAATTAAGTAAAATATACCTTTTTTAATATGTTCCTTAATTGCTGCAATACACGCAAATAAAAAGATTTATCCTATGATTTAACATATAGAATGGTGATAAAAAAAATTAATTTGATAAAATATATACAAAACTTAGGGAAAAAAGGTAAATTGGAGCTACCTTTTCATCTGAATTTTATTTTAAATAGATTTTTCATGATAATAATAAGAATGATAAAAAAATATCAAAATTATGCTTAAAAAATTAAAAGTACATTATATATGTCATTAGCATAAATTAAAATCGTTGATTATAAACTCTTTAACCTGACTCTATTTGGGATTATTTCCTTCCATAGTACTCCAAAACTGTTTCACTTTAGAGAAACGTTTGCGTCCTTGCATGCACAAAAATAAAAGGACAGATGATAATAATAACAACCAAAATACAAATTTCCCAAAAGGACGGAAAACGTCAGGTTGTTCTAACAGATTAACGCTACGTGGCATGCCGATGAAATGCGTGTCGTCGCTTTCTGTCATCGTTTTCACAAACCTTTATGATTGCGCGCACGTTGCTCTCGTTGATGAGGATGAAAACCAGAATTGCGCGGATGCGGCAGTGAGTCTTCACCCCATGGATGCGCCGTTCCCATGGGAGGAAATATCGAGCCGGGTGGAGGAAGAGGCAGAATATGATCACTACCGAACGGAGGCAGTGGTGGTGATCTATGGTGGTCAAACGGTGGAAGTAAATGCGGAGACATAGGTGGTGGCGGGGAACCGGCATTCTCGTATCTGCCCCCGGAAGCCGGAGGGCGGTGTAACGCCGGCGGCGGTAACATCGGCGGAGGTGACGACAATCTGCCGCCGAGTGGCGGAGGACGTTGACTGATATCATACGGAGGTAGACCAGAAGTAGTGGCGGGCGGTAAGGGTGGCAGATACGGTGGGAAACAGTGTAGGTAGGAAGGTGGCGGGGGCGGCGGAACTCCCGAGGAACTGCTAAACATTACGGGAGAATTGGACGATTCTGCTCCTATGAACAGTGGCGGGGAAGTCACAGTTTCTCCGTTCGCTTCCAGGCCTGTGTTTGGAAATCAGTTTAAGAAAATAGACAATCCAAAGTGTAAATTCCGTGCGATATTTTGCGATCCACCGTAGATGAACGTTGCCAACATGCTTATTATCTCAGATAATATTATTGTACATATCTTTTAATTATTATTTTCTAAGAAACTAAATAATCTTACTCTACAGATCGCAACGTTACTACGTGTTACAATTTCTATAAGAACTTTATGACAAATTATTATTCATCTACAAAAAATGAATATATATTTCTATATGGAAAAAGTAAAAGTTATGATCGACAATAAAATCTGATTCAAACTAAAAATTGTATTTAATTCATTATCGGACTAAATACGGGTATAATTAATATTTCATAACAGAGGAATACTTACGATGTAGCTTCGCTTCGGGATCTGTATCATTTAAATTTTTCTCTACGAGTGTAAGACGATTACGTAATTGACCAGCCTCAGCTTTCGATTCTTCCAAACGGCGCTCATTTTGACGGGCAGCGACCTTATAAAACAAATGAAATTTTATGTAAGTATTTCTCAGTAACATGTACTTGTATTCACATTTTTCTCATATGTGCTACATACATATGTGCTACACATCATATATGCTACACATACCCATTGCTCATGTGCCTTTGTTTCTAGAGCGGATATTTGATTTTTGTACTCCCTTTCCTGATCCACGATCTCCCGTTTTAACATTTCTATTTGTTGTCTGAAATTCAATTTCCTATGATAAACTGATTGTAGCGCATAAACTTACATAAATTCTTGTAATCATGATCCACATACAAGTATCCACTTTACTCTAACTTTTCGTAAATTAAATTCTCTTTGGATGTATTATATCAAATAATTGAAATAATACTTACTTGTAATTTTGAATTTCATTTTGCATTGTGTGTAACCTTTCGACCGTTGATACAACTTCTCCTTGTTTTTGTAACCAAATAGTCTCTTCCCTAAGAGAAGAGATTATAGATTTTTTTAATAGTTTATTTAAGTATAACTTTTTAAACATGTAATTCTGGGGGTTAAATCACCACTTACTTTTGGCGTTCGGTTTCTTTATCTTGGAAAAACTTTGATAAAACTTCAAGTCGTGTCTCCGCATCTTTCCTTTCTTTTTCAGCCATTTTACACTGATCGCTTAACGCAACTATTTCTTCCTTAACAAGTTTCATATGTTCTGCAACACAAAAATATTGTTATGAATAAGATTTAAGTTCAAAAAATTATCAAATAGATGAAATTTTTAATATCTTTTTCTTTAAAAAAAAAAGTACCTTCTAATAACTGATGAGCTCCATCAACATCGTTTAATCGCATCTTTAATTCGTCTCTCTCCTCACGCAGTTGCACTGTTTCAATTTTAATGCGAGATACGTCGTATAACTTTTCCAAATCGAAGTTGTTTGACTCGACTTGGCTGATAATTTCTAATAGTTCTTTTACTTCTATCTCTTTGTCTTTCAATTCTTTATATAACGACGACTTTTCAGTAGACAACTAAGGAAAAAGTAATAATTGGACCATATATCTATCAGTAATTAAACATATTTTAATTTTTATGTATTAATTTTGACTAATGTATATAATTACGAACTTACTTGCTCTACTTGTTCTTCCAAATTATGTACTTTATCTGTTAATGTTTGTTCTATATTATTTTTAAGATTTTTCTGAGTCGCCAATTCATCCTGTATCTGCAAATATTTTACTTCAAGCTCCTCGCATTTCTTCTTAGCAGAAGTAAGCTCTGCTGATAAAGTCTCAATCTGCAATAAATTTATTGTATTTAACATGTAAATTATCTGTTGAAAATATAAATATTATCTTTAAAAATGTTTATTATATTCGTATAGATATATAAACGAATATTATAATAAATATTAACCTCAAGTTCACGCTGTATCACAATTAAGAAATAAAAAGCAGTGCTTTTCTAATCAAATAAAATCGATCTGCAAATAATATATTGTGATAAATTGCTCTTACCTCTTGAGCCTTAAGATTCAATGCATTTGTTAAGGACTCGTTCGCGGCTTGTTGAGTGTCTAATCGCGTCTGTAGATTTTCCACTGATTGAGCTAATGGATTAACTTCATTGTTCGACGATAACATTTCTCTTAGCATACGCTCCATTTCTAAACCAGCTTCTGTTATGTTTTCTAACTCTTTCTCCAACGAAGTCACTTGTTCTTCCAACTCCATCTTTGCATTCTATGACAGAAAAACGTAAATGTTGAAATGTGCAATTTTTAATTCATATAGACATAAAAAAAAACGAAAAATACTTGTGCATGTACCTGTGACATTTCTAAATCAGCTTTTAGCGATACAACCATTTCGTTAGAACCAAATGATTCATCTTCTATGCAATGCAACTAAAATATTTAAACAATAATAAACGATTTATTAAGATCGTATAATGTAAATACACAACAAGTTTTACAGGCTTTATTCTCTTACTTGTTAAAATATTTAAAGTTTAGCATACTTTCAAATTTTAATAATCGATAAAGAAAACGTATCAAAATAGCAAAAAATCAATTTGCTCACATATACTGCTCACCTTATCTTTGGTAGATTTTAGATTCTCTCCGAGTACTTCACATTCTTTTGTTGAAACTAACAATTCTTTCTCGAGGTCATTAATTCTTGCAATAAGCTGTCCATCTCTTCTTATATTCTGAACAGAAACGTATTTATCATTAAACTTTATTGAATGATGGTGTTTAAATATTTTGCATAACTAATCATATAACATCTCAAAACAGAAATAGTTAATAAAATAAGATTTAGATATGATTTTAATATGCAGAATGAATTTAAATTATGGATTTGAAATTCTGTTTCGAGCACTTTAAATATAAGCGAGATCATTTTACCTCAATGTAATAATATCCGAGAGTGAACGCGAGTGTTGCAAACGCTGTTACACACAGATACATTAATGTTTTCCAATAATTATGATCCAATCTTGTTTTATCCATTAAATTGTCTTCTTCATCTTGTCCTTTTTTAAGGTCTACCTTCTATTGCAGAGAAAAAATTGTTAAAAATATGTAAAAATGAGTAATAATATAAAAATAAGTGTGCAAATGAGTAATATACAAAAAATTTCCGTAAAACTTACTTCGTTCTCACTTACTGTCTCGGTTATACATTTGTGATCTTTCGTACAAGTTGTACATATTG
This sequence comes from Trachymyrmex cornetzi, assembly GCF_001594075.2. NCBI lineage: Eukaryota > Metazoa > Arthropoda > Insecta > Hymenoptera > Formicidae > Trachymyrmex > Trachymyrmex cornetzi. The sequence goes on from NW_017296201.1 coordinate 5,232,334, forward strand.
TTGTGCAAGTTACTATGCAAAAATATCACATTACATTTTCAAAGAACTTAACAAATATTATTGTATATAGAATAAAATAATTAATACCTTCTGCTTCGTTTGGAAAAGGTGTGGATTCTAGTCTCTCCAAGCTATTATTTCCATTCTTCTTTTTATACAAAACCTTAATTTCACTGCTTATGTGATCACCATATCCAAGTAAGGTTTCTTCTTCCTTTCCAGAGTTGACGATCTGACTTTCGTCTAAACATATAAAGCTGAGTTTAGATATAATCATATTAACATTATATAATATAGGTATTCTACATAATACTGAAACTTTTCTATACTATAATTAATCAATAACTTACTATCTTTGTGTTCCAAATTTTCAATGCTTGGTAAATCTTGTTTCTTGAGAATTTTATTAAGAATCATTGTTTGCTCTGAGATTATACTCTCTTGACTAGAATCTGTAGACTGCTTCGGCCCGAGATCGCTAGATTTCGAGATTTCATTAGATTCCATAGGAACATTATCAGAGCTAATGTCGTTGACTAAGTTATCATTTTTATTTACATTGTTATGTACAATTGATTCTTTATTAAATTGAATATTTTCAGCGCTACGATTTAATGCCTCATCTGTAATTGCTATATTTTCATCAACAGAATAACTTTCTGAAAATGATTTTGTCGTGATATTTTCTGCTATTTCAGATGATAAGCTAATAGTTTCTGAAATTTCAGCAATTATATTTTTATCAGCTTGGCCAATGGTTTCTTCGTTATCGACATTTTTCTTTATATTTTCGAGATATGCTTCATTACTTTCTAGTAATTTCTGCTCAATATCGTCGCTACTTTGAGTAGTGATATTTGTGGTTACAGTTTCTTGCAAATTAGACAAGATCGTTGATTCTTTTTCACCAGAAATAATTGCATCGTTAGTCCTTATATTTTCCGTAACTTTCTTTGCGTCATTGGTTTTCGGTTTTTCAATATTTTTAACATGGTTATCAACGTCGAGTTTTGAAACAGAACTCTCGTTCGCTAAAATTGGAGGTGTTGTTGGCAATTCTTTGGCAGGTTTATCAGCATTTTCATGTACTACATTATCAGGTGAAGGCACATCACTAGATATAATATTTTCCAAAATAATTGTGGAAGTTTCATCTACCTTTTCATCAGAAACTTTTATGCTTTCAGTAATACTCTCAGTAGTACTCTCATGTATAACTTCTTGTAGCGCTTCTACTTTTTCTTTATCTATAAAATTTTGATCTATATTTGATTCTAATTTTATTTGAGATTGAAGAATGTTTTCGGTTACAGGATCAACTCCAATATTTTCCGAAACTTGTTCCTGTAATTGTAGACTGTTCTCAATAGTTTCAGGAGTTGTATCATCGCTACTTCGAGTAATAGTGCTGTCTGTTGTCACAGTTTCTGAGTTAGATAATATGTTAAATGTTTTCGTAATGGAGGCAAATATACTGTCGCTTTTAACATGTTCGGTAACTTTCTCTTTCTTATTATCTTCTACATTTTCCTTAGCACTGTCATCTAATTTTTCTGTATGTTCTACCTTTTTAAATGATTCTTTTTCAGACTTACTACTGCCATCAAGCACTGAAATGCCATTTTTATTCGCTGTATCTAAGGTTGATCCAATTATTGCTTCTGAATTTTCTATCGAAAAATCAAGGCTTGTATCTTTATGGATATCTAATTTAATTCCTTCAAGTTCACTACTGGCGTCATTCGTGCCTGGTTCTAATTCTTTGTTATTGATAAATGTATTCTTGGCAGATGATAATTCTTCTATTTCAGAATCAGGAGTCATTGAAGCTTGTTCATTCGGCAATGCAGTAGTGTGAGCAACTTCAGACACAGAGCTGGGTTGCACAGATGGATTACTCTCAAAATAAACTGTGGTACCATCTATCACTTCGTAAGAAGGTGATACACTATCTGCATTGATTGCATGAGATTCTTTTATGATACCTTCATCTATAGATTTCAACGACGGTGTCTCATTATTATCCTGAGATAATTCATCTTTTGACAAAGTATGTGATTCGCTACTCTCTTTCTCTGTTGATTCGAGTTTCTCGGGCTGAACTTTAACTTCACCATTAAATTTATAAATAGGCACTTCATACAATAAATCACGTTTTAGAACTTTATATTCATTGAGAAATGCTTTGGGTGCGAATCCACGCTCGCCATTTATCTGAAACAACAATCATTACATGGAGAAAGTATATCTTTTATAGAATCAAGAAATAGCAATCTTAGATATCAGCAGAGAGAGAAAGTTAAAGTTTTTATAAATATAAACAATAAAAATATTACGTCACAATATAACATAGAAAGATTCAATAAAAAGATAATATAAAGTATACCTCAACACCCCATAAGTCCGTCCGTTTTCCAGAGCCTTTACTAAAAACTTTGACATCTACATTGACACCAAATGACATCACCTCGCGATCGTTTGCATTGTAAGCGAGTATAGTTCTGGCCAGTGAAACAGGTTCTAAATAACAAGGGAAAGTAATGCAATGATCATAATGCGGCCAAGTAGAACGAGAAAAGAAGTATGTTATGGGTTTCAGATCTAAAGTATGGCTTCAATTACCCGAACAATTTGGATCGTAACATAATTGTTTATCGGACAGGGCGGCTAGACATAACGATATTGCACAAAGAATTGTCGTGATACGCAGAAACGAGACATTCGTAAACGGATTTATTTTCGTCATATTTCCACCGTTGCAAAGTTCCACATCACTACCGACGTCTACTAACACAAATGGCACTGCTCTCTCACAGAACTCACAATTCACAGTATTCACACTTTCCACACTCAATCACACTCAACACAGTGTTGTTAGACGGGCCGGATTTCTGACGCATGCGCGTCCAATGTAGCTTCAGTAACGTACCGGTCACTAATAAATAGGAGATCATTAATCGCCTATGTAAAATTTGAAAAAATTTTACATAGGCGACTAATGATCTTTTATTTATTAGTGACCGGTACGTTACTGAAGCTAAATTGGACGCGCATGCGTCAGAAATCCAGCCCGTCTAATAACACTGACTGGAATGGGCATCGAGGAAAATTCGTGGCACAATTGATCAGCCGCCATTTTGGTTTGGTGCGATATTTGAGCGAATCAGAAGCGTACGCTTGGCGTAGTAGTAAGCCGGGCGGACACACGTATTCGGTAATCTTTAGAGACTAAGGAGCTCCGCACAATAAAAGGAATCTATCAGAAATCATGTATTGTGGAATACACCCTGCGTATTCCACAATACATGATTTCTGATAGGTTGAAATTCTTATTCTCTGTTCTCTATTCCCTGTTCCTTTTATTGTGCGGAGCCCCTAATATCTCGTTAACTATTGCGAAAATTGTAAAATGGTACAGGACTTTCCGTCTCAGTTTAGTGCTCTACATGTTAACGAACTCCGTCAGAAGAATTATCAGACACCCTGTATAAATATATATAATTATATATAAAACATTTTTTCCCGGTAAGGGCCCAGATTATATTTAGTCGACGTAAATTGCTACAGTCAATACTATATTGCGACAGTATAAAGCGTTGATTTCAAAATGCAAGCTTCAAATTGGCTGTCGCAACAAATTTGCGATCGGCTTGCGTCTAATGTAGAATGAGCTGCTAAGTAGAGTCTCCTTAGGGTCGGTTTCATCAATGCCGATCAATCTTAATCGTGAATAACTGTCAACCGCAATTGGTCAATTCTACAGTAAACGCGGTTTCAGCGCGATCAGTCAACGGTCGATTAATTTAATCCAGCGTTGGTGAAACTGGCCCTTAGTTTTTCTTCCTGATGTTATCATACTTCGGCCCTGATGAAAAAAATTCTTATATCTCATATTTAAAAAATATATTGTCATAATTTTAATAAAGGTTTAAAAAAAATATCTTAAACTTTTTCAGATTTTATAAATTTTCTTCAGAAATTCTCTAGGATGAGAGAGAAATTTTAAATATTTTAGAATATTTCAGAATTCACGTATATGAAAAGAGAGATGTATTTTCTTATTTAGTACTTCTGAAGAATGCATATACTATTCGTATAAAAAATACAGAAATTCTTAAAAAAGGTAGATATATAAAAATTTTGAAAAATTATATGAATTTTAGGAAAAATTTTCACCAGGATATATAACGAAAAATAGCGTCTCTCTCCCCTGTCATAATATAATTTTTGGAATTTTCTTGAAATTAAAAAAAAATTTTGCGATTTTAGTTATTGAAACATTGAAAACTGTACTTAATATTTAATATTTTTGTCAATTGAGAAAAAATACATTTTACCTTATAATTTCATTTAATTAACTTATTCAAGAAAATACTTGTGGGAGGATCATAAATAAAAGATTTGATGATATATAGAAGGAATTTAATAATATTATCGTAAAGTTTTTTAACATATTTTGTTCTACATGACTAGATTATAAAAGCAATTAAAAATTTACGGATTTAACAATATTAAATATTATGCATCACAAAAAATATTATATAGATATATTGAAATTTCACAATGTAAGTGCGTATTCTTATCTCTTTTACAAAAAGAGCTTTAATTCATCTTGTTCTTACACATATAAAAAATACTTAAGCCTCTCTGTATACGACGAAATATAAAATAATTTCTATAGTAATATGTAACACATTTTTATAATGATTTCTAACGCGTTTATCAAACGTCAAATATGTAACAAACGCTTCTAAAAAAGAGAAAGTCGTAGCAGAATTTAAATATTTTACGTTATACAAATTCCTTCAATTATTATTTAATTTCTTCATGTTTCTAATATACGTATAAAGTATATATTTGTTTTGATATTCTTATGTACCGAGATTCTTCACATAAGTGGAAATAAACCGCATTTTAAGAAACTGCAACAACTCGTAAAATATATTCTGTAAATAACAAAGCAGAATACTAAGAAGTATTATAAAATAAGATGACTAATCTTTATATAAAACAGGCGTAGCCGTAAACATTGGAAAAATATACAAAGAGAACTGTATAATTCCTTTTTCAATTGATTAGTTAATGCGCGATATTACGAACAATTGTATGAATATTTAATTATTTAGTATATTATAATGCTAGATTCAGCTAGATTATACGCGCTGACGCGAAGCAAAATTTAGCTGTACATAACTTTATTGTTCTTAAATATCCTGCGTAAAATTTAAAATAATAACGATTTATTATGAAGCAGGTATATCGTGAAACTTATTATGCAAGTTGATACAGAAACTAATTCTAATTAATCTAACTTAGTCCTCACAGTGTCACTCTGTGTGTGAATTCAATTCCAATATTTTCAGCTCGTTAATACTAGAATGTATACAAATGCACAGCATGACGCTACGTCTAAGTATCTTTTCTATCATGAAAAATAATATTGTATGACTTCGAAAAAATTTAGGAAACGTAATATATATATATATATAACATCAGATTATATATAATATATAATATGTATATATTATATATTATACATGTATATGTATATATATGTATATATGTATTTGTATAATATATATATGCATATATATATATATATATATATATTACAAGCATATATTTTAGTCACATATCTAGTTTTGTGCCATAACGCTTTACAATTGACTACTACAGCAGCGATTATAAACTTTATAAATTCTTTATATATCCTCGTCGAAGATTGCAAATATAGCAAACGCTAGTTGTCACTACTATTACGCCAATATATATCTAATGCCTTACATAGTGTCTCGGGCACTGCAAATTTGCTGTCGACTTTTAATTCTTTGGCAACTTTGAAATTAAGTCGATGCCATTTCTTTGTGTAATTTCTTAATCTTTAACATTTATTTTGGCGACCAAGACATGAATAAAAAATCTAACTTAATCGCCAAAATTCTATAATTTTTAGGTCACTTATAATTGTAAAATTGTTAATGCATCGACAGCGAAGCAAATTTACTTAAATTTTTAATTTGGCCTCTAACGATTGCAGTCCGACATAGAATGCCTGAGACACCCCGTATACATTCTTTAAACTGCTGCCTGATGCTCAAAAAGAATCTTTTATTATATAGATAATGGTATATCAACTTCTCTCTCTACTTTTAAATGCTTTATCATATTTTTAGTTACGCGAAACTGTTGATTATACATTTAAAACATCTATACCATCTGAAATTAGAGAAGTTTGAGAATAACTGTGTATTTTGTATTACACAAAAATCACGTGTTACAAGAATATATGAATCACATAAGTGTCGTGAACATCCAAAGTTTCTTATACTACCATTTGATTGCCATAGAGAGTAGGGAGAACTAAATAGCCGAAGAAAAAAGCCAGTAATTAAATTCTACATGAATTATGTGAATGAAGATCATGTTTGTTATCACACAGTAAAAAATAGAAGTGATTTTTTCATGAAAAAATAAGAAATACATAATGCAGAATCTTCTTAATCATAAAATACGATCCTCCGTTTTATGAAGTTATCAGGATCAAATGTTCTTTCGATTGCAAATTTTCCGCTCAGTCTGCCACTTTCTTATCCAATAGTATATATATGAACGTACTACTTGAATGACTTCGCCTTTTTTTCTCGTTCATGTATATTAGTAATAGGAAAGCAGAAGTACATCATTTGATGAAACTACAACTCAGAAAATAAAGATTATAATACAATACTTCACAAAACGAAAAGTTAATTATAATCGATTTATTAATATTTTATATTTAATGTTTTTGTATTTTTTTTTGCAAAATGCGTATTATACCGGATCTACAACAGTGATCAATTACAATCGAATCCGAGAAGAATAAGCGACTGTGATTCGCCCATTTCTTATGGCTTGAGGCTTAAAACCCTATTGTAGATCCGGACTTACGGTATGTTGATTGTAAATTGTAATTACATCAGCTATAAAAATATTGAAAATTTAGATTTGAGTATCAGGTTAAATCAGGCTTGTCCAACACTTTGCTCGTGAGTAGAAAACGCTTCCCCCACTCCGTCATCTTAGTAGAGCGAGACGGAGCGAAAATAACAAAGGATAGGCGCCAAGACTCCGCCTGAATTCAGGTCTGTCCGAGATTCATAAAATAAAAATTCATAAAATGTATAGACAGTTATTTAAGCATACAATCATCCGAGGAAAAAATGTTTTATATATAATTATATAAAATTATATATAATTATGTAAATAGTTAAGTACAATTATATGTATATAAAATTATATACATATATAACTATATAAAATTAATAATATAATTTAACAATATATAATTATTTACAATTGTATATAAAATACATTTTTTTCTCGGGACAGTTTATTTGCACAATTTTTAAAAAATATTAAAATAATTTAAGTATTAAAAGGCTTTTGGGGGCTAACGCTTGTTGCCTTATGCGGAAATAAATATACAATCACATAAAATAAAAATTACAATAAAATCTATTAAAAAATTTCGACCTTTAATCTGGTCATCATAAGTTGTAAAAATCACTGATGATGATCAAATTAAAGGTGGAAATGTTTGTGATTAAATTTTATTGTAATTTTTGGGTGTCACTGCTGAGCATAATAAACATAATAAAAAACAGCTACAATAATTGTATATTGAGAAATGGGTTCTCCCTTGGCTCCTTTATTCTATGAATCTCGGACAGACCTGAATTCAGGCGGAACCTTGGCGCCTATCCTTTGTTATTTTCGCTCCATTTTGCTCTACTGAGATGACGGAGAGGGGGAAGCGTTTTCGATTCACGAGCAAAGTATTGGACAGGCCTGAGTTAAATAGAACCCCAAAAAGTATAAGGTATAAGTACAATTGCCATGTATAACTAATTCGTCATGTAAATATGATTCTTGAAATGCAAAATATGAAATATTGATTAGTATTAACAAATTATTGAATTATATCCTGTATTATTAATACATCAAAGTTTCTGCATTACATATTTCCTTGTAAGTACGATAATAAATTTGTGTACTATAACTGGCGAAATAATGAAAATTTATGGTGCGATAAGATCCATGTATGTATTAAGCTATGTCATTTGTAAAGTTCACGCAGTCTTTGTAAATATGTATCATCAGATCAGTTTCAAGTAAATTTAGAAAATATATGTTTATATTTGTTTTATATGATTTACGTTGTATGATTACGTTGTATGACGTTAAAACAAAAATTGATGAGCTAGTATAGTGAAGCTAGTGTAAACCTTTGTAGATTATTATTAAAATAGAATGATGATAAATGAGCGCTTTCACTTTATACAATATATTAATGTAAATCACACCAATATTCCTACTAGACTACAAAATTGGAATCATATTTTCGCCTATCGTTTAACATCAAGCTATTTGTAACTCATCGATCACCCTTCTAAATTTCATCAAATATTAACATCAATTGAACGCTTATTTCACTTTAAATGTACGTGGTTCTTAGAAACCAACAAGAGTAAAGGCAACATTTTTTAATCTTTTTATGAAATTAGATCTATAAGTTTTCATAAAGTCGAGGTAAATATCTTTCGTCTGAGTACTTTCTCTCTACAAATCAACTAATCATTCTCAAAATTTTAAATGAGGAACAAGCATCGCTAAATTTATACAACTTCACATCAAAATTGTAATAAATTTCAGTTCCCCTTATGCACGACTGCTAATGTCTTATAATAGTCTAGTATTGCTTTGCTAAATAGAAATAGGAAAAATTCGCGCAACATATCATAGACTTATTACAAAATTAATGATATTAAAATATATAATAACAAATTTGTCCAAGAATAATATTAAGTATAAGTAAATTTTTAATATGTGTGCCCTCAAAATATTAGACATCAAAATTGTCTATATAAATTTTAATATACAAATTAACGCAATATCACGAACATACATTTTTAAAAACCTTCTTTACCCTGAATGTGTAATGACAATGAAAGGCACACCGTATAGAACCGTAACAAGTGGTTATGAAATGGCACAGATTTATCTATTATTATCATAATAAATTAAAAGGATATTTTTTAATTGTACGCTTATATAAACAGTTAATACAGGATTAATAAAATCTCTTAAATGATTAAATATTATGCAAGTCGTAAAAAGGAAGAGGAAAAGCGACAATCAATTCCACATTTACGAGAAACATATGAATTTGAAATTACTGCGGAGTGTCTGATATACCGTTTGCAAAACAGTAAATATTACCACATCGTTGATTTAAATGTACTGTCATTGGAAATGAAAGAATTTATTCACGCTGAGAAACTCGTTGTTTAACTGTATCCTAACTGCACTTTGCGGCATTGGCAAAGCCATTTAATAATACGTGCGTTTCGCTCGACGATACTCGGCGGATCATTTACCCTTTGGTTACACTCGTCGTTACCCATGCCAATACTGCAGTTATTTTGCCACTGGCTACCCTGATTCGTCTGATTAGTGCCGACCCAGGAGTAGAGGCCCAACGCCGAGTCCACAGAGCTGACACTGTCGAAGAATACAGGCGACGATGTCTTGGAGTTAGGTTCTGTTATACGCTGATAGTTATCCGAGTCCAGTCCTAAACGATCGAAGAAGTTCTCAAGCTGAGTCATCGATCGCGGCGGGCGAGAGGATACCTTACTGGAACGGCCATTATCCTGCCGCCAATATCGATCGCTAATGTCTGATTTAGATCGTAGGATCGGTCGACCGCGACCTTCCTTCCAACCATCAGAGAACCTAAAGTAATAATCACATTATAACAAACGTTGCTGTGCTGTTAATTTTCTTCGGGTAGACAATAGGCGTTTTAAATCTTCTCTACAAACATCTCAAGTAATTGAAAGCGAAAAAGATGTTTGAATACCTTGAATTACAAGTTGGGCTGTAATCTGTTTGACTATTGCTACTTTCAGACTCCGGACTGTAGTGTCTCACAACGGATGGCGGTGTTCCACCAATGTAGCTACCTTTTCTAGATCGGTCTTTCTCAGTAGAATGTTGTGTGGACGCACCGCTATCTCTGCGTATATGAGCCCAACAATCCTGCGAGAGATCAACGATTAAGATCAAACAGTCTTACCCTTGGAATATACATATACATCTCGTCAAACTGTTCGTACCTGTATCCTGGGCGCTGGCTCGCTGCGATGAGTACAGTGTCCAGAGGAGCCGCCGGAATCTCTGGCTGTCGCCCCGTGGCTCAACTTGCTAGAACCAGATGACTTTTGTGTTCGTCCACCCGAGGATAACACGCTGCTCGCATCGCCGCCGCCAGATCCCAAAGATCGCCTGATATGGCGGGAACTAAAAAATGGATTAGAAATGCATCAATTGATCATTCGCTTTACTTAAAATCAACTAAGTAAAATTGTTGGATGCAATCTATTGACAATTTGTATCATTTAATAATAATACTTGGATTTTCTCTCGGCAATTTGTATCATTATTAAATGGTACAAATCACTGACTCAAGCAGAACTCACTTACCTGCGATAACAAACAGCATCACGTTTAAAACTGTGGTCCGAATAATCTGAACTAGTTTCATAGTCCGGGCAATTGCTTGTGTTTGTAGCCTGATGATGGGCAGATGGCTTCGCGGATAATTTCGTAGATGCGCGCGGTGAGAGCGATGCTCGACGACGCGTACTCGTGTGTAAATCCGGCAGCGACTTGTGGCATATCGTATTTTCCACCGACGGCGAGCTGTTTGACTTCCGACCGGATCTACCCGAAGTGTGCGAGTGTGAGTTGCTTCTACCAAACTTGAAGCGAACATCTTGCGGCGCGCAATGCTGCAAAAAAAAAGGCAACGTGTAATGATACAACCAACGCAGTGTTCATTAATGAACGCGTATATAAATTCCCTTGACAAAAAAGTGTATGTGTGTGCGAATGCTGGGATGTATCGCAGAGCTTAAAATAGTGCACGGCTATGCGGAAGATGAGTGACGGTATTGTAGCACGAGGCGAAGATCGATATGTCGCGATTTTTTTCTCACCAGAATACGATCATCGTCCCGACAACCAGGCGAGAGACTTCCGGGCGAATATCGGAATTTCTCCTCTCGGGTCGGCACTCCGTTGCTCTGCGCCGTGCTCTGCGGCGGGCTGTCGGGAAAGAACATATTCTCCTTGCTGTCGGTGTTCAGCAGTCGACGTAGCTTTGTTTGCAACTCGCCCCCGGTACCGCTCGGGGGTCCTGAAATCGTCCGTCTTTGGGGAACCGGAACCAAACGTGGACTCTTCGGTGGCAGCGCGGGTGGCAGTGTTTGTTGAGGACTCAGAATCCCATCTACTGCAAAATCGTAACAAAAGTAGATTGTCAACTGCTGCACACAAAAGTGAGTAATTAATAAAATATAATTCATAATTAATAAAAATGTTTCATTTAATTCTATTGAACATGATTTAAATTCTATGTAGATTTTGAAAAAGCTATGTGAAGTCGAAACGTTAATTAATTTTGTAATTGTGAGAAAATATATAGTATTGCATCTCTATCGTTTCAAATATTTTTATATGTTGCTAAGCAAGACAACGAGCGATTTATTGTTTTTTTAGTAAAAATACATTAAAAAACATTAAAATGATAAAACATTAGAAATTGCAAAGATGATTCCAAAAATTTGAGTTTTTCCGAACGAAATAAATTTCGCGATTTCTTTTTCATCGGATTATTATCGAATTATCCCAGAATATGCTAGGATCACTCTCATATCATTTTAAGCTCGAGACTGACAAATTTAATACTAAAAATACAGAATTCGATATATGTATATAAATTCATCTTGTAATATGTATTTAAGCAATAAGATCCGCTTTAACCGAAAATAAGTTTATTTCTCTTAATTGATTTATTCTCGTCGATCTAATACGAATTCTAATTGTTAATACTAAAGGATAGTAATTAATCCATACAGCACAGACCTCCAAAGGGCGTCTTAAAGACACGCAGAAGATGTTTTTACATTAACGTTCCCAAAGATATTCCCATGAAATTTGCACATTTATCCCTCAGATAAAGTGTGCTGTGGGAATAACTTATTTAAAATGTTAAAAGCACTGTTGTTTAGTGCTTTTAGTACTTCAAATAAATAATTAATTACTGTCTTTCAGTAATAAATTGGCCAATATTAAATTTCTCTAAGGGAAGATCTCTCTAGTGAGACTTACGTCTGTCTTGTTCGTGACACGAGGCCCAGCAGCAGGGCGGCGTCATGGGAGTTGGTTGCAATTGCGACGGCGACGTCGGCTGCATGGGGCATGAGTTGCCGGTGCATTTTCGCAGCAATCTCGGAGGCGGTGCGCCAGGCGCGCTCAGCTGCGAAACCTGCAAGTGTCCGCTGTTCTTCAGTTCCTGCTTCCGATCCAGCACGGTCTCGCTCTTTACGTAGAAGGCTTTCGTTTCCTGCAGCAGTTCAACGGCGCTCTTTCGCTTCCCTGTGGCACGCACGTGGCGTAAAGAAAAAGGACAGTGAGAGATTACGGGTGTAAATAATCCGCTTTTTGGAAGGCAACACCGTTTTCGGACCAGATACCTGGTTGAACCACGTGCGACAGTGGGTCCCCACTGTCCCCACATAACCGCTAAATTTATGGAAACCGGCTTCTCTTTAGAATATCAGCTCCCAGCAGGGTCTTTGATCTCTAATATTTATGCCAGGCTGATCAAATGTCCCGGAAGAATCACGTTTCATACAGATACGCGCGTGTGTTTTGCCTCGGCTTATTCGAAGCTTAATTTTTTATTAACAAATAGAAATTTAAGTATTTTATGGAAATCTTTCCATCATTTTTCAAACTCGTTATTACTCGTTTTTTTATACATATTTCAGCGCTGCCATCCAGTCAAACCGAAAAAAATAAAACAGTGACTATTTTTGGATGGAAAAGTGACAAAAAATAACTTTTCAGATATTAAAATAATAACCAAAAATGACTTGTCAAAAAAAGGTGACAAAAAGTGACTTAAATGACTGGATAACAGCGATATTTTTATTTATTAGATATATAAAGAGAAAATATGCGCGAGACTTCCAGAATGTACGCACAAAAATCCATGATCCGGATAAGTCGATGCTACGAAAGTATTTCATTGTTTCGAATAATTGCGAGCGAGGCTGTTTAATATTCAATTTGCGCGCGTGCGGCGTTTATTAAGAAACGTGATGAAATGCTAATGCGGAACGTACGAATGGCTGTTGCATACGAAATAGAGTCCCGCCGCCAATTAGAACGGCTTTCGTATATAATCTTACTTATACTAATTGGCAATTTGGCGATAATCTCGTTCCGCGCGTAGATTTACAAGCCGGATATCCCCGATATGTAGGAAGAGGAACATACATCCCGGACAGAGAGAATCAGCGTTAGAGCCAGTTTATGTCGACTTAATCAATGACACGCGTGTTTTTCTCGTTATCAATCGTTTCTCGCCATTTAACATTCTTTTCATATCGTCAGAGACCGATCTATTTGGCGACACGTTCATTCCTATGGCATCATCGGCGACGATCGCGTCATCCGCGCGGCGGATATCTTGCTCGGGCAAGTAATGTCTGCAGTTATATGCCAAGATTGCCGAGGGCAAGTGTTAACAACAGACAAGCAACCGTTGACGAACGGCAACGTCTGTGAGTTCTTCTGTTTTCGCATCGCCGCTGATTGACGACATGTGCCCAACATCGTACGACACGCACATGTCCCCAAAGAACGCCAGCCAGATAAAACGTTTCTCTCCGGAGAGGCAGCCACCAACCGCGATAATGGCTGGGACACATACTGGCCATAAAAAAGAGTCAGTTATGAGGCAACGTCAAGGCCACGTATTGTATTGCAACATATGGCGAAATCACCGAGGAGAATATGCAAAAACCGATGGGGACTTTCTATCGTTTCATGCTCGTTCTATTTTACACCATCAAGTCTTTATCAAAATTCAACACGAAAAAGGCTTTAGCAAAATCTAAAAATTTAGTTTGATATATATCTGAAAATAATGGTTTGGACCATCAAAATAATTATGTAATACGTTCAAATTGGATTTTGAAATGTCACAATTTTTTGCAGCATTAATCACTATGCTTGAAATTTCCACATAATTATTTTAATGGTCCTACAAAGTTGTTTCAAATCTACATCCAGCTAAATTTTACATACTTCAATGAAATCGTTCTTTCTGTGCATGAAATTGAAATTGATTAGGAATTAATTTGAATTTCATTAAATATTTATAAGTTTTTCTATATAATTACTTATAATCATCTATAGCTGTATAATATAATAAGTTATCGTTCTTTTTTTTTCCTTTTTTTTTTCTTCACATGGAAAGAACGATTTTGCTGAAATATCCAAAAATTTTAGAAACAATTTTATTGGACCATCAAAATGTTTGTGTAGAAAACTCAAGCATGATGAGCAATGCTGCAAAAAATTTCTATATTCTAACAATTAGCTTGAGCTTTATTTCTATACAATTATTTTAATGGTCCAACAAAATTTTTATTTTCAGATCTGTATTTAGTTTTTTATATTTTAGCAAAATCATTTTTTCTGTGCAAGTTTATATGATTTAGGCAGGAATGATAACGTAATTTTAATTCTTCTTTTTCTTTTGAATAAACACCTCTTCGCAAATATTTCTATGGATGTGAAACTTCGACTAATATCTACCAGGCATGTCTTTTCGTGTTAAAAAGAATTCGTCGCGATTAGAGAAAATTTATTCGATCCTTGAGAGAAATCACAAGCCACTATCGCGAAGTGTATTGGCGACGTGTTATCGCAACATTAAATTTGTTGGATCGAATCGCGGCATTGCGCTCGCCATAAATTGTCGAAACGAGGCTATCGGACTATCGGCGTTCGTCCTTAATCGGACGTGACACGATCGCGCACAATGGGACGTTAATGACAAAGATAATCCGAATTGTCGTAAAGGCAGAAAATGGAACGGATAATTTCTCATCGGGAGGTAACTACACAACTGTATAACTCGCAACTTGCGGTATATTTAGAATAGAAAAGCCTGTCGTTTGACGTCGATGAAATAAAATGTAAAAACTAGAACGGAAGTAGTGGCAATGGATTCTTTTCGCCGAATAAAATTCGACCTCGACTCAATTCGCACGTTATAGCCACACGGTGACTCAAAACCAACAGTATTTCGCTTTTACGCTTTTGCCGGTCAATTCCCTGGTATGGTACGGAATGTACCGGCACATGATGGAAATTTGTTTTACATCTGGCGGAACTTCAAGCGATTCGAAAGACGCGTGTAGAAATTTCTTTTTTTTCCCTTTTTCTTCTTCAAGTGAATGCACGCGTCAATAGGGCGCCTTGACGCATCGATTCGCGATGCGATTCGCGATGCGATTCGCGATGCGATTCGCAATGCGTTTTGCAATGCGTTCTCACGCGCTCTCACCTGTATAGTCGGTATGTCGATGATGACTTCTAACGTACGACGGTGCGGGATGCCTGATCTGCTGCATATCCCAATATGGATTCCGGCTGCTTCCGAAATTGTTCACTCTCGTCTGCTGCGAGGGCGACGACGATTGTTTGCAGGGCAGCCGGGCCATGGCAGTCGTCATCTTCTCTTTCACGGGATCTAAGCTGAGTGTCTCGTGGACGTCCCGCTCAGTTTGTTACGTCGTCGTCTCAACCCCATTTTCAAGCTATTGTTTGCTCCCTGAAATAAAAAATGATCGTGAGTCATACAAAGGGGAATATATTAATAAATAGGTTCGATCGATGTCAATGTTCCACCAACGTAACATTAATTTTAATCTCGATTTAATGTATAAAAGCTAAACAGTAAATTAAACCGGGATTAATCTTACATTGGTGGAAGCGAGCCTTAATTATGTTATTATTGATAGTGAAAATTAAGTAAATTAATTGTAGAGCGATTCGATAATTTTGTGAAGATCACTGTTATATTAAGAAATGTCGTTATTATTATTTCGTTAATATTAAGAAATATTTCGTGCATCATGAACAGAATTATAAGCGTACAGAACTGGTTGAGGTGCCGAGTGGGAAAGTGCCAGTTCACGCGCTTAGTTTAATATTTATCAAGCTGATTGCATTCAATGCTATCGCAGCCAGGTGCCTTTCATTACTACAACACCGACTGTGTAATGCACGGGCTACCCGTTTGCCTTACAAAAGAATAAAACGCGCGCGACATTGGAGAAGCACCTGTACTCCTCTTTACCAGATCCTCCCCTATCAATAGCCATTCCAATTTAGATTGAGAAGGGTGCGTCACTCCTCGACAGCTCGCACCCGTATGGATCTCGTAACAATGCCGCTTAAATTGGTCGCGTGAAAGCCAGCAAGGCTGGTGTTATGAAAATAAAAATATATAGTATGATCAACCAAAAGAGAGAGAGGTGAAATTTTTATTAAACTCCAGTTAATTTAAGAGCTCAAGTGGAAATAACATAAAATTGTTAGAATGTTATAATTAAGTTTGACTCTTGGACCAAAATTATGCGAATAAAATTATTAAAATCATTTTAAAACTTTTCATTACGATGGCAGACACAGCAGCTGTAAAAATAACACTGTGTTTATAGTATCTGATTTGTTTGCTCCATCTTAATAACGTAGGGTAACCCTCAACTGGTAGTCTCCGAGACTCCTGCTATACTTTCTTGCACAGAATTAAATTTTTTAAAATTACTAAGATTCTTAAAAATTATTAAAATTATCAATATCATTATTTGAAAATAAATAAATTAATTCTGCGCGTTGAAATATAAAAAAATACAAGCAAAAAACGTATACAAAATAAAAAGAAATTATTTTTATTTCCCTTTTTTCTTCTAAAAGGAGGAATCTCTAAGATTCCACATCCATTAGTATATAATAAAAAAGCATACCACAGTTAAAAATGAATAAATTCCGTCCGTTGAAATATAAGAAAATACAAGCTAAAAAACGTATACAAAATGAAGAGAAATTATTTTTATTTTCCTTTTTCTTTTTAAAAGGAGGAGTCTTTAAGATTCCACATCCATTAGTATATAATAAAAAAGTATATCCACAGTTAAGATCTTTATAGACTATCCATTTATATTCATCGGACGTCATACGACGCGGATGTATTCACGAAGGCGACAGCTCAATAAATTTCAATCGTCAGCTGGTTTAGGTAATTTGCATCATGAAAAGAATCTTTGTCTGATCGTCGTTCGAATGATGTCGTCTTGTTTACTAATTTCAGCTTCGATTAGACGCAATCTATCAACGCAATGGAGATAAAACAGTTTCTAAATTTTATGAAAGACTAATTATGAAATTTTTTATCGAGAGATAAAAGCATTTTTCGAAGCAAAAATTTTTGCTTTTGGCGATAGCCAAAGTAATTTAATTTCGATAGTTTAATTCGATTTTAATTTGACAGTCTCGATACTGACAATGAGTGATAAAGGTATCATTAAATCTATTCGTGTTACCTGAAATGCAAAAAATTTTTGCGCTTGAAATGAGATAAATACATATTTGGAAAAAAAAAACAAGCAAAGATTCTGAATACAAAAAGTTCAACAAAAAGTGTAAGCAACACGAAGGGGTATAATGCTCCGCAAAATTTGTATATCCCACACGGTCCGAAATGGGGAACTCGGGGTTGGCGAACGATGTTGAAACAGCGAAATTGCTCGACCAAACAAAAAGCTTTGACAGCGAGTCCTTCTTTCCACAAGAGAAGTATACGCATACACAAAGGATGGTTTTGCTGAAATATCTAAAAATTTAACTAGAGAGATCTAAAAATACAAATCTAAAAATAATTTTGTTATACCATCAACATGATTATATATACAACGCTCAAACTGGTTGCTAGAATGTAAAAACTTTTTGCAGTATTTCTTATCATGTTTCAAACTTCTATGTAATTATATTGATAATTCAACAAAATTATTTTCATATCCGTATCTACTTAAATTTTTTAATATTTTAGTATTTAAAATAAATCGTGCTTCCATCTATACGGACAAAATGGTTTAAAATATCTAAAAATTTAGTTAAATACAGATTTAAAATTAATTAACTATAAAATTCTAATAAATAACCAGAAAATTCTGATTAGTTCATTTTTAACTAGAAATTTTTTTTAGTATAGATATACATATATAAGAAAATAATTTTGTTAGACTATCAAAATAATTATGTACGACGTTCAAACTGGTTGCTAGAATGTTAAAACTCTTTGCAATATTGCTCATTATGTTTGAAGTTCCTATGTAATTATTTTGATGATCCAACAAAATTATTTTCTTATACATATCTATACTAAAAAAAAATTTTCTGGCTGAAAATGGACGAATCAGAATTTTCTGGTTATTTATTAGAATTCTATAGTTACCTCAACTAGAATTCTAGTAGATTTAACTATAAGAAAATTCTGATTCGTGTCCATTTTCCACTAGAATTACTATTTAATCCAATCAGACCATTTTTCTCAATGTAACTAAATTTTACTTCAGTAAAATCGTTCTTTCCGTACCCACGCCGTAGTGGCCGGGGTTCAGCAGTTCCAGCGTATTCATGCGTTCACGTGTAGCACGTGAAGGCGGCCGATAATATCGCGGCAAAGTGCATGCTTACGTGTTCCGTCGCCGCCGACGATGCGCTCAACGAACGGTATCCATCCGTGCGCGGCGCACGTATGCGAAAGCGCGGTTCGCGTAAGCGTGAGATGTCCCAACCCGCGTTGGACACCACCGCCAGGACATGCATCGCTGATCGTGACGCGCGTGTAAGTATTCGCACGCCTGGCACACGCGCGCAAGTAAACTGACACCATCTGCCAGCGATTCGCACCAATCGGTATTTCCCGTCGAATCGGCGGATTTAAACAAAAAAATACGCGGACTATGCGGATTAAAAAAAAAGCGCGACGAAGTTACGTCTATTTTTCAGCTTTAATCCTTTGTCATTGGCGAATATATAGGTATATGCGTTCGACAATTATTATCAGGATGAACTATGGGTCGGTCTCATTTCCGATTACTTTGATTGATCGATTGGGGATTAGGTACTATTAGATATTAAAAATTGTCAATTGTAAAACTTAAAACTGATCATACAATATTATGCGTTATTATGTTTTCCATTTCCTGCAAATTACAATTTGTTAAAATATAATACTTTAATTAATATTTAAATAATACATTTAGCATTAAAACCGCCGATTGTATTATTTTGGCTCTGTTAATTATTTTAATTTTTTCTTTTATGTATTAAATATATGAAAAGAACGATGCTGAAGTATATAAAAATTTAGCTATAAATACAAATCTGAAAATAATTTTGTTAGACCATCAAAATAATTACGTAGGAATCTCAAGCATGATCACTAATGCTACAAAAAGTTTTGACCAATTTGAGCACTCTATATAATTATTTTAATGATCTAACAAAATTATTTTCAGATCTAGCTAAATACTTTCAATGTATATAATATACAGAATATTGAAAATATATGAATACAATATAAATAATTTTAATATCACAAAAAAAATATAAATCTAAATATATATAATATATATATATCAAATATCATTCATTAATCGAAAACAAGAATGAAAAATTATCAAATTGGCACCTTTGACAGTTCTAATGCATGGAACCGTCAGTGGTTCGGTGTTAATAATTAAGAAAGGGATACAAATGATCAGTTTCAATTTGACACTTGGCAATTCTTCAGCTTTTCGTTAACCGAAAAAGTTAAGAGATAGTGAGATCGACTCTATGAGCGCATATATGCATCCAAAATCCATCGTCTTCGATGTAGACCACGGACGCATATATCTGCTTGACGATTTTCATTTTCTTTTCACGTAAAGAAGTAGTCCATCCTCAGCGTTCGTCATCACGAGTCTTGTGTCGTCCGTGTCTAATCATTTAGTTCTGCTCTGCACTCAAAGGAATGAAACTCCGAAGGTTCGAACGATAAACTCGTGAAGCTCCGATCTCATTCCGGCAATGAAACTATCTATCTCGCGTTGCAACGATCTCGAGCGCGTCGAAAGTTCGAAAGACTGTATCGGTCTTAATCGCCTAGGCGCGAACAAGGCTCCAAATCAATTGTATTGTCTCGGTGAAAAATTGCATCGGCGTTGTGTACGCGACGTTTCGAATTGGACGAGATCGCAATAACACACCGATGATCGCGTTATTGCGAGCGAACGTGACGAACGTGACGGAACTTCGAAAGGCGGGATCCCACACGTCGTGTGTATATATGTGTGTGTGGAAAGATAAAAGTTCTCTTTCTCCCTCGACATCTCTTTCCATCTTACAATGAGGATTCCAACTGTTTTCCAACAGAGTTTCCTTCTCCAAATGTTCACGCGATGGTCCGTCGGTAGAGACTACTCTTCCCACTACGCTCCATGGACCATCGCGTGAACATTTGGAGAAGGAAACTCGGTTGGACCTCACGCACACGCGTTATCGCACGCACAGCCTACACGCAGTTCTTTACGTCGTTGTTTGGATATAGTCTAGACTGTCTGATGAAGGGAAGCTACCTACAAACTCCTTGCTAAGCAACGGTTGCTTGCCAGAACTGTTAAAAAGAACGTTAAATTCATAATATCAAATTGCAATTTGAGTCATTTTAATCATTTCTACAGGTCGTCACTGTTCCTACTCGATATGTCATTAATTAGATTAAAACAAAGGAGTTAAAGAATTTAACTAAAAAAAAAAAATATTAAATTGGTCTAAAATGTATTGTAGAGTATTATTTATTAAGGACGTTCTCCGAAAAAAATCCATTTCCTTTAGATTTTTATGAAACTTACAGAATAAACTTGTTTTAGTATATATATACATATATATAGGGTTCCTATCTAAAGCTTATTCGAAAGTGGTCTTTTTATTCACTGTAAAAGTTTTTCTTAACAATTTTTTGAAACAATGAAACATAAAACTTGATATCACAAGGAATAATATGAAATTTGTCTGAAAATCGCTTCAGGCACTCGTTTTTAAGAAATCATTGAGCAAAGTAAGTAAAGTCGCTATTTTTCCGACCGGCGGCGGCAGTAGCGAAGGCGGGAGGCATTTTATATTGTATAAAAAAACTTGTATAAACACATTAACACTTATGGAATATCTTATACTATATAAAAGTGAAATAAATTTTCATAAAAATTTTCATAATGGTGAACACTAATTAGGTTGAACACAACTGCAGTCGAAGAACATTCTTAAATGCATACGTTAATATGGACGATGTTTATTTTGAAACTAATCATAGAAATGGATTAATTCACATTTTAACTTCACACATATGGAAGTTAAAAATAACAAAATATTGTTTAATTTAAGGGTTATCTTTGCTCGTTTCACATCTAATAGTAAAGGCTTAGCGATCAAACGATTGTAGAAAAAAATCTATTATAATAAGCGATTATTTCTGACAGCGTGAGATTCAACTCTCTAATTTTATCTTCAGAGAAAAGAACAAAGATTTAACATACACGCACGCTATCTACAATAATTAATTTTTAATTACTTTTATGAGAATGGATAGGATCAAACGTTTGAACGTATCTTTATCATCAGCAACGCTTACGTACAGGTCTTGAAAATCGGAATTCTCTTTATGGTTATCAATAACTTCGATATATTAATTCGCATGATCACGCAAAGAATATATGGATCGAGTTAAAATTACCTTTTGCTTTATATATCATAATACTATTTTTCATGCGAACAAATAGAATCAAATACTTAAACGCGTCTTTATCATTAGCAATGTTTATTTGTTTTACAAATCAAAATTCTCTTCTTTAAGAATATTTATAACTTCGATATTACATTCGCGTGATCACGCAAAAATGCATATGTATATCGAGATAAAATTAACTTGTATCTTTATGGATCACAATACTGGAGTAAAAAGAACTATTTTATATTTGTACACTGAAGCTATATATGTGGAGCTAGTTTACAATAATAGAGATGAGAAGTTATTACCCCACATATCTAGGTGTATGAAGGGTTAAGATATGCGGAGGTTGACCGCCCTCGCCTTCCGCAATTACCGTATTTACTGTTTTGAGAAAAACGTAAATCTCACTGATTATACAGTACATCCTACTTTAGAGAGCTACGTTTCACTTGCGGATCTTGTAAGCAATTTACATTAATTTTTCGCTCGACCAGAATTACAAATGTTCGAATTCGACAAGGAACGCTATTTAACAATCTATTTAAGATTTTGATCTTCATATCTCTGTTAGATACCAATAATAATCCAATTTTTTTAGTTAAATAACATTGTGTTACTTTTAACTTCAATGTGTGTAAAAATGTAAATCAATCCATTTCCGTGGTTGGTTTCATAGTAAACGTCGTTCATTTGCATATATATTTGATAAATAATAAACCAAATTTGGATCCAATTTAATACATTTTCTTTAATTACATTTGTTTAACTCCATTGTTTTAATTAAATTAATGATATATCGAGTAGAAACAGTGGCGACCTATGGAAATAATTGAAAATAACTCAAATTGTGAGTATAATTTGCATCATGAATTTAACATTATAAATTTAAGTTTTCTTTTAAAAATCTTCCACTTTTGATCACAGCTCAAAAAGTGTAGGCTCCTTCGGAAAAACCTACTCGAAAGATAAATCGAAGAGAAAGATGAAAGATGACTTTGTAGATCCGGGGAACGCATCCTGTGTTTTGAATACCGACGAATGCATTAAGCGCGTAGTGGTAGCCGCAAAAACATCAAGCCCAGCAGTGTCCATGGTCGTAAACCATCGACGGATGTGTCGGATGAATCCTCCTGGTCAACAGTTTATGGTACGTTCGCAGCAATTGACCTACATTGTGTTGTGTACCGCAGGAAAGGTCGGTAGTCTGGGACCAAATTATCTGGACACTGGCGACGCACGAGCGTGAGGGTGACTTAATTAGTCAATTACTGCCGCGCGTAGAATAGCGCACGGTCTTAAACCGGGGGTGAAAGGAGGAGGAAGAGAGACAGAAAAGGGTCCAAATATATCGGCTTGGATGAGTTTCGCTACTCGGAGGGGGGCGAAACCATACCGGAGAACCTATTCGGATCCAGGACAAGGCGATTGAAACGTCAGCTTTATCCTTGAACGGCGCAAAAGGATTCCCGGCTCTCTGGCGGAATCAATTCGCCACCGCCGCCCTTTCCACAGTTGTCCGCATTCTCACCTAAACTCGCCTATTGACAGATCCTATTGAACGTGTAGCAGAATCGACGAGGTCGAGAGTGCGGAGACGACTGCGGCGTAGATACGTTACATTTAAAATATTTTTGTCCTAGCACGTAGCCTTGCTCCACATACGGCTCGCCATCCTCCTAAGGCTCACGGTGGGGAGTATTTTTCTCTTTAATGAGAGAATGCTGAACGGAAATTACTGCGATTATCACGTGCTAAATAAAATTGTGTATCGCGGTTGAATTTACACATGTTACACATCCCACGCAGGTGTGTTATTACGCAGACTTCCGGTAATTTTTTTAATAAAGTATAGCATTTATTATAAATAGCAAATAAAACATAATATATACTATAAATAACATATATATATATATATACAAAATAATATTTTATAAATAATATATATATATATATATAATACTTACATACAATATTATATATATATATATTAGATATACAGAGTGATTTTTAAGTAGTCTAAAAGATTTTAAAGAGTAATTCCTCACATAAATTCAAGGCAAAAACTTCATCTAATTATGTGTCCAAAATTGCTTATTATTTTAAAGATATCCGCTTACTATTGAGCTTGCTCTTGATTGAATAAAAAAATAATGTATGGCCCTAAAAATTAAGATTCATGTCTTCGAAACACAGACAGTTTCATAAAAAAACTCTAGGTTTTCGAAATTTTTGGAGAAACAAAACTTTCCCTTTAACTTTGATCCTGTAGCTTTAGAAAATTGTAAATCATTTTGAACAGATGGACATGTAAAGTTTTTGTCTTGAAATACGAGCAACACCTTTAAAATCCTTTAGATTATACTAATATTTAAGAACTACCTGTATTCTAATATTTTTTCCTTAAGAACGACATTGTATATTTGCGCTTTTGCAGGCAAAATCATCGAACATATTGTTGCGACGAGGTGCGATAAAATAATTGTTAGACTATTTAAACGTGCAATTACAGTTGAGCGTAAAGCATTAATAACGTTGAAAAACGCGCGATGGATCTTTTGGATCACTCGCGCGTAGTCTTTTGTGAAATGAAGTGCTCGCTGTTTCCGCCTGGAACTTTCTGATTATTTGCCACGCGTAATAAAACGCTAGCCTAGCATATCCGACAGCCGGGCGCGCAGAGGGGCAGGATGCGTCCGTCGTCTAGTTCCGCGTAATTTCTGCGGGCAACCAATGGTTCGCCGTGTACCGCGAGCACCGCGTGCGGGCGGCTAAATGCCAGTAATTGTTTGTTATTTCGTCGTGTGTTCCGCAAACGGATTACACGAATTACACGCTCCGAAAGAAGAGACAACGTAACGCTCCGTTTTCTGAAAGAAAACTCCATATTTCTTCCCCGGGACTTTCCGTCACATCGACAGTCGTTAGCGCGACAAAAGGAATTGAGAATGATCGTCGACGGAAAGATATTTTTCTTTCTTCCGCCGTGTCTCTCTATCTTTCTCTCTTTCTCCCGACGACAATAACGTTTCAATGGAACGTCTCGCGTGTACTTCTCGCGTCTATCAGTTTATTGAATGAGAAAGAGCGGTTCTAGAAATAAACGCATCGCGCGATTGAATAGAATGCCATCGAGATACATGTGGATGTTCGTAATGACCTTCACGCTTCAGGAAAATGCACGTGAGTCGTGACGTAAAATGTATCGGTCTTTCTGTCACAGATTTCCGGTTTTGTCTGGGCCAATATCGAGCCGGCCGGTTGGCCGGCCGACTGATCGACCGACCGACCGACCGTGTAACCAGCAACTTCGCTACTTATGCAGTTCCAACCGTCGTGCGTCGCTCGTCCGTCGCTGGCACAGTTACCTTTCCGGTTCTACCTCGCAATGTAATTCAAGCGTCGAAATCAATGAGATTTGAAACGAGGAGCGCGGAACCGGGCGCGTTAGCGAAACAGGGGTAAGGCTAAAACGTAGATTTCTACGTGGAAAGGACGTTTTTGGTGGAAGCTCTACAAATTTAGCTAGAGATGCAGGTAATTTTATTTTCACTTGGCAAAAACGGTTTTACTAAAGTATTTAAAAATTCAACTGGATACGCACAGATATTTAAAAATAATTTTGTTAAATCATCAAAATAATTATGTAGAATGCTTAAGGTAGTTGTTAGAATGTCAAATTTTTTTTCAACATCGCTCATTACTTATCAATTGGAGGTGAAAGTAATTTTATTTGCCATACCATCAAAATATACTGAGATAAATGTTTTGTATAATATGTGACTCACAAAAACTTTCTTACGTTTCGATTAACAAATTTTGTTCTAATCAATTTAGAAAAAAAATCACCATAAAGTACAATTTTTTTAATTAAAAAATAAGAAAGTTTTTGTAAGTTACATATCATACAAAACATTTCTTTCAATAATTACGTAGGAATTTCAAACATGTTAAACAATGCTGCGAAAAGCTTTTGATATTCTATTCAGTTTGAACAGTTCTACATAATTATTTTCATAGTCTAATAAATATTTCAAATCTGTATCTATATAAATTTTTAGACGCTTCAACAAAACCATCCATTCCGTACCCATATTACACTACACTGCTAATAGCGGTTTTTATAAGTGAAGCCGCCATATTTAGTATGCATGGAAAGAACGATTTCGCTGAACCATCAAAATAATTATGTAGAACACTCAAGCATAATGAGCGCAATGTTGGAAAAAAATTTGACATTCTAACAACCACCTTGAGCGTTGTACATAATTATTTTGACGATCTAACAAAATTATTTTTAAATCTGTGTGTATCCAACTGAATCTTTAAATACTTCAGCAAACCCGTGTTTTCCATGTGGAATAAAAATCAGGTACAAAGTGTAAAATGTCAACGTATGCAACAAGTATTATCAAGTATGCAACATGAGATATTTTTGTTTAAAATCAACAACATTATCTTTTATTTATTTAGATTAAATGGCATTTCCTTATTGTATACTGAATGTTATCCTGTAATAAATACTAACAGCATGCTTATCGTGATCACTAGGTGTTAGTAATGAATATAATATTTAGAAAGCCATAGAGCAAAAGAAGAAAAATTATTGCTAACATGAATGCACGAAAATACTTCCTTCCGTTCGCAATGAGCTCATGAAAATTTTTTTAATGACATTACGTCGAGTCACAGCTGTCACGAGCTTCATCAAAATACGGCCTGCGTCAATATAGAGATTAAAAATTCTATCGCGTGCACAGAAAGATTAATCAACCATAGTTTAATTAATCCATGCTACGAGGGGTGTATTCACACCCCAAGCGACCCTTTGAGCGCACCCAGCTAACCTTCACCAGCCACGTAAACGCGAAGGTTAAAGATATCTCTCTTATACGTCATATCATATATAATGACGTCAGTGTAACCTTATGTTTTTATAGTCCAGTTTTACGACACGTGTCACACGAAGCATCTCACTTGCAGCATCTCGTTACGTAAAAGCGCACGCAGGACCCTTGCGTCACTCTGCACTCGTTATCTTTTTTACTGGCATCATCAACGAGAGTTTCATTCAGTTTGCGCATATCAGAAAAATTATGTCAAAACCTATCTCGCGTCCAAAGAAAACCACTAGCAAACAGGGACTCCCTTGCAAATCTTGAAATAAAAATTTCTAATTTGAGCGAAATGAGTTACTTCTCACAAATAATGTGGCTTAGTGATGAACAGAAGATGTCATAGGTACAAAGTTCAATTAACAACTTTTGAGCTATAGTGTATTAAAAATATATAATTTGTATTTGCAGAGCACCTTTGATTAAGGTGACCTTAAAAGGGCAAAGAGCAACTTTTAAAAAAATTCATTATTAATTGTCGTAATTAAATTTTAATAGATGAACATTTTTTAATAATTACCGATAATTAACGCATTAACCGATTTTAATAATTGACGAAACAATGTCATATTATTCGTAAATTACTAATAACAATTAATATATGTATAACAACACATGTGATCACAACAAAAATTATGTCAACAAAAGTAACGAGATTATATTTTATTTTTTTTAATTGTATTTTTCTACTAAATATATTTTATAAATGTAATATCAGGGTTTTTAAATAAAAAAAATCATAAAATTCTTCACATATATATTAGTTTAAAATTATATTTCACATTTATTATTCTTATACTTACAAAGGGGGCAATTTATAATCATGTCCTTAATTTGGGACAAAAGGGATGGTTAATCATAATAATCACTAAGCCTTTGATACATCGTAGCTAAAAAATTATTCATTAGCTTTGTGCTTATGACATCTTCTGTTCATCATATTATAAGCTACGTTATATGTGAAAACTAGTACCAAATTCGGTCACTTAAATTGACTTATATTACACTAAAGTATAGTACATACTAAAAGCTACCATGAAATTAGCAGAGTTAAAAGTAAAATGTATAAATATTTTAACCGCTTAAATACCCAATAATGACATCACGTTATTTAATAGAATATACATTATTATTTCATTGTCAAAATTGACTATGTTATGCCACCGTATTTAAATATTTTGTATGAAGCAGCCTTTAATGTGCATTACACCAATGTAGTGCGAATAAGTGAATTCATCATAATTCATTTCATCAGGACCCAATTTTCCATATAATTAATGCGAGGCTCTTTATTGAGCGACTTTTCATATCGGCTTAATTATCGCGTTTGATTGCCTACGCATTTTCCATTATTATTACTCGTTATTGTTAACACGCGTGTGCACCAGCGTTACGCTTTACAAGAATAAAAATAAATCCGCTAACATCCGCGGAACGCAGTCTTGCTCATTGACTTTCACCATTACTTCTAATATTCCGGACAGTACGCCATTTCCTGTTTCTCGCATGTTTATTCTGAATGATAAATCAGGAGAGAAAAAAAGAGAGAGGAGGGATTTCGTTTCTGTTTATATGTACACACAATTCCGCGGCGATACCGCAGATCGATACATAGCACTTTCTCTGACTCCTCAACAGTGCGCTATTTCCATTTCGCTTTTGACATTGAATTCAAGCTCACGCGTTCCCCGAGGAAACAATAGGTGAAGCCGCTCTATAGGAGTCGAGCGGTGTCGACAAAGCCTAGATACATGGTCCAAAAGGAATAATAAAATCGTTCAGAACTGCCAACCGTGACGCCTGCCTCTCGCAGATATCAGTGATAAATTCATTTCAACTTGAAAGGCAAATTTAAACGAGATAAATTTGAATTTAGCGTGACTTCTGTAAATACGTATAATTTAGTCGCGCTTCGTGAATCTCTCTCTCCTAGCTCATGTCCATTTCTACCAATATAAATTAGGTTTAATCTCGATTTGACTTACTCTTTATCTTCTATCTAGTTCTAAGAACTAAAAAAAAAAGAATAAGTTAAATCGCGATTAAAGCTATCTATATTTCTAAAAATAGACATAGGACAGAGATTTGCAACTAAATTATAGAAGTCACGTTAGATTTAAATTTTTTTTCTGGTTGTAAGAATTAAAAAAAAAAGAATAAGTTAAACCAAGATTAAAGCTAATCTATATTAGTAGAAATAGAAGACAGGAGAAAGATTCGTAACTGATAATAAATTACATTTATAGAAGTCACGCTAGATTTAAATTCTCTTTCTAGTTCTAAGAATTATAAAAAAGATAAAGAGTAAATTAAACCAAGATTAAAGCTAATCTATATTGATAGAAATAGACACAAGACAGGAAAGAGATTTATGAATAGCAACTAAATTATATTTGCAGAAATTACACGGCGATTTAAATTTACCTTTTTCTACTTTTAAAAATTAGAGGAAGAATAAGTTAAACCGAGATTAAAGTTAATCTATATTGAAATGGACATTAGGTAATACAGATGTAATCCTGAAAGAAGTTTCAGGAT
This sequence comes from Trachymyrmex cornetzi, assembly GCF_001594075.2. NCBI lineage: Eukaryota > Metazoa > Arthropoda > Insecta > Hymenoptera > Formicidae > Trachymyrmex > Trachymyrmex cornetzi. The sequence goes on from NW_017296201.1 coordinate 5,261,503, forward strand.
AACTGTTACTCCTCGTATCGGTCAGAACACTCAGAACCACGGTTACCAGATCCCGAGCACAGCTGGTTCCCGAAGATCCGTGCACTGGAGATTTCATATTTCGACTGGAGGCCGGCCGATTGTTTCATTGAAAAAAAAAAAAAAGGCGCAGGGTTAATTCGTGTTTTGCGATTACTGTTACAGACTTTCTTTTTGTTATTAATATTTGACCAACATAAAGTGTCAACACAATCACAGAGATCTTCACCTTTTTATTATTATTACAAGATTACAATGCGAACACAATTGCAAACTTTTTATTATTCGTAAAATAACATAAACTGCTAACATAATCACGGACTTTCTTATTACTTTCCACGTAATATAAATATGCAATTAATAAATACTCCACGCGAGCGAAAAACTGGAGATTTTTCCCGTCTGCTGAAGAACTGGAGATTGGTCCCGAAAACTGGAGTCCCCAGTCGAAATCTGGAAACCTGACAGCCATCAGGTCAGAACGCGTCGCGTCACTTCCTATTATTGCACGCTTCTAAAAAAAAAAAATTCAAGCAATGTCGTTTCTCAATTATCACAGGTCGCTCGTCATCGTCGACGCTTCGGCATGGCTTTTTCCGTCATTTCGCTCGTTTCGACGGCACCACTGCCTCCGCGTCTCTCCGCAGCTGCAGCCCACGAAGTATTATCGCAAAGTGATACCGGGGAACACAACCAGCCGTATCTCCCGTGTTTTGAAACGCTCGCATGGCTTACAAAAGGCCGTCGCCGTGGAAAACCGGTACGGAAAATGTCACGGCCTTGTCACCCAATGCAGCGCAAAATAGTATATCGACCTTACGGCCTGCACGCGAAGACGATATATTTAACGACAGCAGGTTGACGAAATTCGACGATCGGATTTCGCGCCCGATATCTCGCTACCGACGCCGCGTCGGATGCGGAAATGGCATCGGCAGCGCGAAACGATGAACGGAGGCGAATGCCTGCGATGGAAGTTTAGATTATTTTTTAAGTGGGCGTAATACGCGGATACGAGGCAGCATCTGCGGTGCAATTTACACGCGTGCAACGGCGTTAGCGAAGCATATCGCTGGAAAGGCCAGCTGGCTCTTCCCCCCCAAGTTCCGGATCGGTATTAAGTGCCATTTTTCAAATGTTGTGTATAATAGTATATATATATATATGTTGCGAATGTCGATACAAACGTAGAGAACGTAGAGGCTAACGGTGATCAAGCTCGAAGTTACAATCTGCTGCTTTTGCCGTATCTCCGCTCAATGCCTTTTCCGTGTTTCTAATGGCAAAACATCGCTCCGGTTAGTTCGCTAATACGGAAAGAACAGTTTTGCTGAAGCATCTGAAAATTTTAACTAGATAGATCGGAGAATAATTTTGTTGGATCATCATAATAATTATGTAGGACACTCAAGCTGTTAGAATATCAAAAACTTTTTGCAACATTGCTCATTATGCGTCAACTCTCCGTTTACAATCTGGATCTTTTTTTTGACACAAACGACATTTCACTTCCAAATTTTTTCCTCATTTTTTCTCAAATTTCAATTTTTATTAAATAAAGATTTTAACAAAGGTTTGAGTTACAAAACTATTTGGTAATGTAATACAGATGTGGAAAAGTAATTCTATGCTTTTTCAAATTTTTTGAAATTCTAGAACAGTACAAAAGTTTGGACTAAACAAAACTCAAATTGCAGACGGAGGTTAATTAAATTTCCTATACACCGAAAAACATATGTAAACAAATAAAAATTACTTGTTTCAAGTCATATATTTTGAATAGTAAGCAAGTTTAATATATTCTGAATCCTGGTAAGTTTAATATTTCAAGATTTAATAAACTAAAACAAATTCGATTTGCTTATTATATTAAGCTTCTTCGATCGGTTTTATAATGTTCTTCAAAAGAAAATAAATTCTTGTTTTGAGTACATAATGAGCTTTTCTAAAATTTCTAACAGTATATTTTAAGATTATCAAGAAAATGTTCTTTGTTGAAGAAAACCATTACTTAAAGAAAAAAATTAATTGAGTAGTCATTTTCTTAGCAATAGAAAGATATTTTTCTGTGTATACATAATTATTTTGATGATCCAACAAAATTATATTCAGATCTGTATCCACCTTGGTATCTACGTACATTTTTAGACAGTTCAGCGTTTCTTCCGTGAGCGATTTATATTCTCTACAAAAGATCCATTGTAATCTTAACTTTGTAACAATCTTCCTAATCCAAGAAGTTAATTGAAGATTTAAAAAAGAACTTACAGATGAAAACTTGGTTTTAACTTCTGTTTTAATATGCCGTTGAAACGTGAAACAACGAAGGAAAGTGTATGATGAATTAAAAGAGCAGAACTGACAGAATAAATTTACATTTTTAACCGCCCCTTGCAAATGCGTTCGCTAGACGTACCAAGACGGATCGCCGCGCCGTTGCAGGATTGCGCAAGATCGAGGGTAGGACCGGGAAATCTGTGGAAAGCGGAGGGAAATCGTACTCTTGAACCGTGATACCGCATGCAGCCGATGTTACGAACATCCCGCAATTAGGGTGAGTGCGTGAGCGCAAAAGTCGGTCGTTCTCGAAATCTCATGTGACCGCATCGGTGGCGCGCTTCCGGCGTGCCTCGCGTAAAAATCGCCTAAGCTCCTCTACGTTAACGTAATCATATTTAACGGATCGCAATGCATAAAGCGTAATAATGATGGGCGTACCGTAATCGGCACGTACGCGCTTAAGTGGGAAATGTGCCTCGTTGTTTAAAACCTAGCGGTTTTCCGCTGCACACACAGTTTCTCACACGTGACTGTCTATCCGCGGTGAGTGAGTAGGTACGTGATAAAGTAAGATGGCAAGATAATGCGCGGCGATCGAGCGCGTTTTGCGCCCGATTAGAGGCTAATGCGAAGGTCCCTTTCCTCCCGTTAAAGGGTGGAAGTCATCTTTAGCGTGGCACGAAGAGCACTTATCGCGCGCGAGTTGAATTTCTTACAAAAGATACGAAACGAAAGTTTATCTCTATGAACTGTCAAAGGTTGGTGTTTTTTAAAAATACCGTTTATTTAATCTTCTTACAGCCATGTAAAATTTTGCATATTTCGTCAGCAATCTGAATCTTTGGCTTCAGTGTAGATTTTTATATTGTTTCAGATTGTATAAAAATTTTTTTTAATTCTTACACGACTATAAAAATTTTAACGAATTTTTGCCGTTATAAAAGTCGGATTGTATTTGACTTATTTTTTAGATTTAAATTTATCTACCAGACTTTATCTCCCAGATTTCACAATCAAAATCTCAACTGTGTCTTTAAAGTTCAAAATGGTCGGCGGAGAGTTAAGACCACTATACAAATAGAATAATCGGAGTTCCAATAAACAGAAATTGTCGCTTATTGTCTATGGACGATGTTTGAAAGACTGAATGAACAGCTCAAAAGAACGACTCGCAATTTTTCTTTAATAGAAAATAAATATTGCTAAAGAAATAGTTCATCATTGCATTCATGAATCAATCTTGTGAAAGTAAAAATGCAGTAAATTGTTGTAATGTACATAAACATGTTATGTTGCTAGCAAAACCCTAGCGACTCGATTTCGGCCAGAATAAAAATTTACGTTCTTATCGTTCTCGAAATATTAGAGCTTGATTAAAGAAAAATAATCTGTTTAACGTCAGTCGTTTTGGTTCCAAATATTGTTATAAGAAAAATGAAATTCTGTGTCTCTGAACTCGTGAGATGATACTTTATTTGAGTACTTCACGTATAATTTGTTTTAAATTGTTTGCGATTGTACCTTATTAACAGCAAGCGCAAATTTCGCTTGAATCTTAATTAAGGACTAATTTACTAATTAAATTCAATTCTGAAAGTACTGAAATGACGCCCGGGGGCGGTTATTTAAAGACCCATAATCGTTAAAAACGAATTAGATAGAAATGATAGCTTAATATATAAAAATGAATTTACGATAGCTTAATTTCTTTTGAAATTAGTGCTCGAAAAATTCTTTCGGAAATTTCCCGTTACATTCCAACCATAAATAATCCCGACTAAATGATTCTAGATTGTAATTTTTTGATGTAAAAAGAATATTAAAAATTATAATAATCAGTGTTAGAAGAAGGTCCAGGAAAAGCGATTAATCTCAAAACGATAACGCTATTCATTATGCCTTCGTCAATGATAAACCACGAGAGATAAAAACCAAACGGAAGCTTCACCGAGATAAATAGTTTTTTATCGGGGCTCTGAGTAAGTCCTATCGAAATATAGTCAATCTAAGGTAAACGTACTCCGTCACGATATTCGTATCGAAAGGCGACGACCAGAGCCGCCGGGTGCGCGCGATAGTAATCGAAAGAACTTATATAGCGGCGTGCAACACGCGACACTATTGATTAAAGTGAAACTCGAGATTTTAAAGCGAGTTTACTGCTTACGGATCAATTACGATGCTGTGGGCGGACGGATCGGCTCGAGGTGGAAATGTGAAGGTCTCGCTTAGCCTTTGATCCCTTTGAAGTTTCGCGAGAAAAAGACGTATATTTCTCTATAATCACGAAAAATATTGCCAATTAATGTTTCTCATTTATTCAGATTTATTTATTCGTTCCTCGCGGCGTCTTTGACTGCTTCGATAGAGAGAAGATCCGAGGTCTCTCGGTCTCTTTATCTCTTGCACTGAGAAAAATGATTGAAAATGAACGAATCGGAAGATTCTGATATTATTTCTTGCATCAATCAGAATTTCGGTTATCACAACTGGGATTTTAGTAGATTTAACTAGAAAATACTGATTTTTTTGTCGATTTTCGATCAGAGTTCTAATTAATCCAACCAGACATTTTTCTCAGTGAGGTATATTCAGAGAGGCACAGAATCGCTAACTTGCTTTTAACGTTAGCTGGATGTTTACGACCTATGGTAAAATCGATAGGTCGAGTAAGCGTGTCACACGCGAACGCGGACATCCGCGTGTGAACTTTTATCGGAAAACTGACCAATCTTTGCAGCGAGCGGTCGAGTGCTTCTTCTTCTTCTTTGTCTAATAGTACCCGATGATCCCCAGATGAGGTGATACAGTCACAATACTTAAAAAATCGGAATTGCAAATGAAATTTGCAAAGTCAAAAATATATAAATCTACTAAACAAATTCAGTTTCGTCAAAAACGATCAAAAATTAAAGATAATGCGATACTTGGATCGAAACAAGAACGCGGTCGACGCTGGCCGGATCACCACACATGAATTATACACGGAAAGAACGATTTTGCTAAAGTATCTAAAAATTTACCTACGTATATAGATCTGAAAATAACTTTGTTGGACTATCAAAATAATTATGTAGGAATCTCAAGCATGATGAATAATGCTGCAAGAAATTTTGATATTCTAGCAACCAGTTTCAGCGTCCTACATAATTATTTTAATGGTTCAACAAAATTATTTTTAGATCTGTATCCAGCTAAATTTTTAGATATTTTAAAACTAGAGATCCTATATCAGAGTCTGGTAACATAAGCAATTATGTCAAAATCCTACGAGAGAGAAAGGTATATGTATATAATTTTTCTCTATGTGTATACACCGAAGTATACGCGTAGGTGTTCCGAATTTAAATGGCCAAACTTCGAGAGAGTGTATAGGGAATCGATAAACTAAGAAAACAGTCTTTTAGAGACATGCTTCGTTTTGGAGAAAATCGTAAAAAAAGATAAAACGTATAATTTTCACTTTTGTACTTATTTATTATTTATTTATTTATAATAATAAATAACAGTAGATAAAATTAAGGCTATTTATATTTATTTATTCACATTGTCACTTGCTTAATGCAAATATTATTCAAAATATTGACCTCTTGCAGCAATGCACACATTGCATCTTGTACGGACAGCTAGTGTTGCAGCTAAACTCATCTGGTCAACCTGGCTAATCTCGCTAATCTCTGTCTAGAGACGCCGGGACTCTTCTGTCTAGAAATCGGCGTGCATACTCTCATGCACTGCTTATAAAACATTATCGCTGAAGTCATACACGAAAATAATATTCCATTTTGAAAATACTAATATTCCGAAAATTACGCGTTTTATCTTTCTTTGTGGTTATCAAAATAAAGCAAAAAACAAGCGTATTTCTAAAGGACTTTTTTCCTTATAGTCTATCGATCCTCCACACTCTACAGGCTCCCGAAGTTTGGCCATTTAAATTCGGGACACCCTGTATACTATCTCACTCTTGTACTATCTCGCTCTAACTTTTTTTAGTAATTGAGATTATAGAGCGAGACACTGTAAGTTTGAATGAGATATTATTAGGTGTTGAACTTAATTCCTGCCGTTTTTCGTCGCCTCCAAAATTGATTTGTTTCGAAGGGAAATATCTTAATCAAAGTATTATTAATAAAGTATTATTAATTAGTAATAAAGTAGAAAATGGAGGAAATTACTTTGATTAAGGTATTCATTCATCTTCCCTTCGAAACAAATCAACTTTGGAGACGAAAAACGGCAGGAATTAAGTTCAACACCTAATATATATACAGGGAGAAATTATACCTTCCTCTCTCATAGGATTTTGACAAAATCTCTCGTGACTAGACTCTGATAATGGGGTCTTTAAATAAAATCGTACTTTCCGTGTACTAACCGATCACGTCGGCGACGCTGATATGAAGTGGCGAAGACAATGGGGCGAGAGATGCGAGAAAGCGGCGACTAATAGTTCAATTAACTTGAGCCTACCGGAGCAGTATATGAATATATTCGAGCTGGCACGAGACGGGAGACATTTACGCCAATGAATACGCGCGTTATACATATGTATCTCGACCACAGGATCGTCAGAAGATCCATTTGCGCGTCACCAAGTCGATCTGCAAACGCATTCTTATCGCGTGCGACTGATAGACGATGGCATGCCAAATACGAACGCGTCATAGACGCAGATACAAGGCTATTCGAGACGTGGTCGTAAAAATCGTATCGGAGAGCTGCAATAATGTACGTAATACGAGCAGATTCTTCGCGAGAGGAATCTTTGTAGAAGGAACTCGGTTGAAACGGAGGCGCTCGGGTTTGGAATTAAAATCTGATTTTATGAGCAGCAATATAAATATATATAAGCGTTATAAAGTAAAATATCGTATCGTATTAAATAAAATTACAGTATAATGTAACATAATTCACGGAAGAAATGATTTTCCGGAAATATCTAAAAATGTAGGTAGATACAGACTTGAAAATAATTTTGTTGAACCATCCAAATAAATGTAGGAAACTGAAGCATGATGATCAATGATGCAAAAAGGTTTGACATTCGAGTAATCAATTTGAGTGTCTTAAATAATTATTGATAGTCCAACAAAATTATTTTCAAATCTATATTCAGTTAAATTTTTATATATTTCAGTAAAATCGTTCTTTCCATGTATGGCATTAAAATTCTCTTGAAACGAGTGCATAAAATGACGGTATTCCATGCTTTCCCTCAAACTGGTATACATGTCACCGTAATTTATGCATGTTTCCCGTCACGCGTGAAAAGTAACGTGCACAGACGTTACAAGCGCCGAAATTAAATCGCGATGATCGATACGGCATTTTATATTGACGTATATTAAATACACCATTCAATTATAAGCAATTGATAGCAGTGTGCGCTTGATAAATGTGCACTGCCATTTCAAAACCGCGCCGCCCGGTTTCTGTGTAGAAAAAAATCGGAGATAAAAATCCGCTAAATAAATTTACGTAGCTTCGTCGGGATGTTATGTGTCAGAAATTTTTCTTCTTTTTTTTTTTGCAGCGGTAGCAGGCTTTCCGCTTTTAACGCATACTTTTTGGACACGTGTCGCATATGTCACAGGTATCTCTTCAATTCAAAAGGCTAACGGCCGATTTCTCCTTCGAACAATTCGGAGTAGAATCCGCATATTTCCGACGTCTCCAACGTATCCGACCGCAAAGTTCAATGATTAATTCAGACCTCGCGCGGCGAAGGCGAATCAATATTCGTCAACAGCAACAGCTGATCGTTTGACGGACAAAAATATCGCATCGTACCCAACTGTATCGCGCCGATCGCAAATTATCAGGCACCACAAAAGCGGACAGAGTCGTGAGGTTTAAGACGAGCGTATCGGCGATATCGCAAAGGCGGACAAAAAGTGGAGCGGCCGCTAACTAAACGATATTTCGCTCCAGAAAAAAAAAGAGAGACGGAGAGAAAGAGGAGAGAGAGAGAGAGAGAGAGAGAGAGAAAACGAGAAAGAAGAGGACAAGCGGCTAGTGCTCCAGAAGTGCCGTTCTCCAAAAACGTGTGTGTGGACACACGCGGGTGAGATTGCGACACACGCAACCATGGGCAGTAAATAACATGCGTGTTGAAAGCAAGGTGCCTCGATTGGCCACGGTTCTGGACGACAGGTTACTCACGTTGATGCTGCAGCGTCAGCATAGCGGCGCTTTCGGGAGGAAGAGGGACGTGTGCGATCCTCGCGCGAGGACGGCACCGCGAGGAGGAGCGCGCATTCGCGTCCGGGTATCTCCCGGCCGACGATCTCCTCGGGAATCGGCTGCGGTTGCGGCTGCGGCGATGATCACAACCACGGTGAACGCGCGTTCAGTGCGTATCCGGCATCTCCGCGGGCCTCCTCGATCGCACTCGTGTACGCGAGAACCCCACCGTAGAAGGATCTCGCAAAACGCCGACAATACTCCCGCGCGTACCGAGCCAAATGTAAGCGGATGATACGACGGAATTCGTCGCTCGGCTCGACGCTCGACTCGACCTCGCGGGTCCCGCGACTTGGCTGGCTCTGCCTCCGCTCCCCGACTCCGTTTGCTCCGTTCTCGTCGATCCACGACCGCTCGAACGCGGACGGCTCATACGGCCGAACGAAGAAACGACAGCGCTCGTCGCGACGGACTGGAGTCTGGAGCGGGGAGCTCTGGAGGGGGAACGTATATATACTTGAGGAACGTATGCGTGCATGCGCGATATGTCCCCCCGCCAAGAGTTAACCGCCGCGACAGCGCCTCTACCAGCTTCGACGACGACCGTTGGAAGATTACGAGTTACGAGGTTTGGTTTGGCCGGTTTGTTTGGCCCGTTTGACTGCGTTCAGAAATTTCACCCAAGTGCACCCAGTTGCGGAATTCTTTAAACGTTTTATCGACGTTTTATCAGGTTCACTGAACGTGCCTATTGATACCTGCGGGATTCTCTAACCGTCTTATCGATGATTGTCGTTATCGTTAACTACAGCCAGTGACAGGACAATCCTGGAAGAAAGCGCGGTTGTCATTGGCTGTCGTTAGTTAACGAAAGCGACAATTATCGATAAAACGTTTAAAGAATCCCGCAACTGATAGCGTTTTCGATTGATTGTGAGAGGATTTGAATCCGATCTGGGTTGGTAGAGCATGTGACATCATTAATCCAACCCGTCAGTTCAAATCTACTGCAGTCGAAAATGCAATGAGAGAACGCTCATTGTTATTAATGTATTTTTTTAGATCTAAACGTCTGATTGGATGATGTAGAACAATACACCAATAACAATAAGCACTCACTTGACTGTGAGTTCATTGTACTCGTTCAATAGGCGCATTCAGCCATCAGCGGACTCAACAATTGAACGAGTGCTCGCTGCTATTGGTGTATTCTTCTAGATCGTCCAATCAGACGGTTAGATCTAGAAGAATACATCAACAGCAGCAAGCGCTCACTCAATTGTTGAGCCTGCTGAACGCGTCCGTTGGCCAAAGAAAAAGCAGCTTTACAAAACTAGGGGCGTTCGGCAATGCAAGGGTGGGATTTCATTTGTGCGTTTTTGTCGTACGACAAATGTGTGCAGGATAGAGAGGTCCTCGGATCTCTCTATCCTATAGCCAATCAACAGGCTTGAAAAATTTGTCGTACGACAAAAACGCACTTCTAATTTAATTAAAGAATCACTAAGTGCTAACCGATTAAGAGAAAGGTACTCCATACGACCATGAGTACCATATGACGGGTCATATGGTAGAGTAAACGGGTCATGAGTGGTCATATGGTCTTGCCCGTAGTTCCTCATTGGATCTAAATGTATAAACCAATCATATTGAAGAATTTTACAACAGTTGCAAAACTGCTTTCTCTGCTGAACGCAGCTCATCATTTTTAATGTCAGAACAGTTTACTTGATCAAAATTGCCGCTTGATATTAATCGTCAATTTTGACCACATGGTCTGCTTTTATGCTAAAAATGAGCGTCGAGCGATTGTACCTAGTTATCTTTGTTCAAATTTGATGAACAACAAAGATAAAATGATCGCGGTTCTTTAAGTCTATTTTTTGAACTAAACATTTAGTATATGCTTTTTATAAAGTGAAATAAATATATGTTTAATGTTGGCAAAAAGCAAGAAAAAAATTAAAGTTCCAGTGCAGCAATAAAAAAACAAACTCTGTTCTTTGTCACTGGACTCAAATAGAACGCAGTCGAGTGCTCATTTCTACTAATAGATTGACTTTAATCATGCTTTAACTTACCTTTTATCTTCTTCTAGTTCTAAAAATTAGAAATGAATAAAAATAAACTGATTATGAGATTAAAGTTTTACCTACATTAGTAGGAAAGAGTATAGGCCAGTCCCCTCGCTTCGCATTGTGCGTTTGGACAAGGCCGGTGAACACGGCATTATATCAGTGTCATGTCAATTTACGACATATCGTAACATCCTTGATGTCTAAGTGTTTCTACTTTTAATTAAATGTTTAATTATCCGCTATCACAGAACTGCGACTACATTGATGTCTATATTCTCGGAGGATTATTTTTTTATTTGGAACAATGATTTGTTTAACTGAATCGTGTGTATCTCGAAATCTAGACATTAGTAACAATATGAAAAATGAAGTTTAAATTCTTATCTAGCTATCTTCACAGATATTAGACACAATGTTTACCATGTGCTACTCTTGACTGCTGCAAAGATTACTATTACTCTATCTGCTGGAAAGTCAACACGCATTTCCTGACAAAGTGTAATATATTTTGTATGGTGAAACACAATACTTTTCGAAATGGATAACGATACTCCCGTTATATATGGACTTGAATTCCAAGTACGAATCTATTATAAATTATGAATTTTACATAAATCAGTGTATCTTTTTATGTGTATTTATTTTATATTATATTTCATGCTGTCGCCAAGTAATATTGTCTATTATTTGCTATTGCTATTTAAATATTACTTATTGTGTATAGTTATTTAAATGTAGAAATTTTAAATTATATTTGAAAAAAATCATAATGCTGTTTTATGTTTTAGACTAGAGCACTGTCAGCTCAAACAGCTGAGACAGATATTGTAAGATTCTTGGTAGGAACGCAATCCTTAAAATTCAGTAACAACCAGATTCACTTAGTGGAACTTAATGAGGAAACAGGAAATTTAAAGACTCAAGTGTTCCAGCATCCAATAGGAGAAATTTGGTCTTTACAGGCTTCTCCAACTGAACCTGATATATTTATTACATGTTACAATAGTTTAAGTGGTAAATAAGTCTTATATTACATATTTAATTTCTTAAAGTAACATTTTATCATTCAAATTGAAATCAATTGTGAATTTATCATTATTAATTTTAATAATTAATAGTTATATTAATTCTAGTATTAATAATTATATTTAATATTTTATTATTAATAATTATATTAATAATTACATTTTATGACATTAAATATGTCTTTTAATGCTTCAAAGAACTTATTTTTCTAGAGGAAGGTATCTGTCGGATGAAAGGAGCAGTCTGGAAATTTCCTGAGATAAAAGAGTACACTAACGATATTCTGCAGCTCAATAAATTAGCTGATATTGATACGACTCCATACGGTACTGATCTCAAAACTATTGCCTATCACCCTATGGATAGCAAGAAAGCAGTGTCAGTAGTAGATAATAATTTTGTTTTGTGGGATCTAACTGAAGGACCTCGGGTATATTGATCTCTTATTCTTTTAAAAATTTGAAATTACTAACATTATACATCAAATTTATCCCTGTTATTTTTAAAACTGATCTTTTAATCATTTTTCTATACATTCAGGTTACAGTGGCGGGCACTTTAGCAGGCAAGGGTCAGCCACGATTTACGAATGGTAAATGGAATCCGCATAATGGTGCTAATCAGTTTGTAACCCTGAATGACAACAATGTTCGTGGATGGGATTTTAGAAGTCCGGCCAATGCCGCTTGGTCTATTTTATCTGCACATTCGCAAATTATTAGGTAATAATGATATCATAAAGATTGATAGAATTGGATTCATATCATTTTCATCGTGTAACTCATTTCTCAGGGATTTAGATTTCAATGCAAATCGTCAGTATTTTTTATCTACTTGCGGTGATGATGGATACATGAAGTTCTGGGATATTCGGTTACCCACAGAACCAGTGTTGTCACGTATGGAACATTCACACTGGGTGTGGAACATAAGGATTAACCGTTTTCACGATCAACTCGTTTTAACGTCTAGCAGTGACTCCAGAGTGATATTATGCAGTATTGCGTCCATATCGTCTGAACCGTTCGGTCATTTGGTGTCAGACGAGCCTTCGCAAAGCGAAGAATCTTATGGAAAAAAGAAGTAAATAAATATATCATGAAGTATAATTTCTTAAGCAATTCATGCATAAAGTATAACATTTTATGTTTACAATATTTTAGATTAGAAGACGGTCTAGTAGGAAGATACGAGGAGCACGAAGACAGTGTGTATGCAGTAGAATGGTCGTCTGCTGATCCTTGGACTTTCGCGTCTCTCAGTTACGACGGTAGATTAGTTCTGAATAAAGTACCGCGTAAATATAAATATCAAATACTTCTTTAAATATGTAATATATTTTGCGAAAAATAATATTATACACACCTTATATTATTTTATTATAAATTTAATTTTTCTATGAATGATACATATACAAAAAAATATGAAGTATACATAGTATATAAATGTATACATAATATCAAACATAATTTTATAATTAATAATATGTATATATACATGTATATATGTACAAATAGAATATGTATATTCTATTTAGAATCGTTCTGATATCTTGCTAGCTATATTCCTTAATTGTCCATAAACCTTGGAAGGAGGACTGCCCAAGATTAAATTACATATTGCCCTACGAGCTAGTTGTATGTTCTGGTAAGAACCAAGGATGTGTATCTTGGAATCGGCTATCACAATCCTGGTTTTCGTTACGTTCTCGATGGTAAACTTTGTTCTTCCACCTTTGCCCGCTAATCTTCCAATTGCCCTAGACTGGTGATCCCCTTTCATTTGTTGCTTGACGTCTTGTATCTCAAAAGATTCTACAAAGAGATCATCCAGACGTAACAAAGCCAAAGCGTCCTCCACCTCGAATCCACAGATAAACGCTTTTACGAAGTCTGCCGCTTTTTGGAGGTACGAAATATCCGGTGTTTCTGGTGCCGTTCTAATTTCTACAGTTCTGGTCTTCACATTGAAACGTACTTGCAATTTCAGATGTTCAGTGATGGGTGTAAATATTTTTATCCAGTTTTCCTTCAAAGGTGAATATCTGTGTGCTGGTACTGATATCTAGAATCACATTTGTTTAAATTTAAGTTTACATGTAAGTTATTTTTCATTATATTTAATAAAGACAATTTTTGTTCTTCTAAAAAATAACTTGTAAAAATAATTTTGTTAAAAAAGATTGCTTTAAAGAACATGTCTTTTTTTTTACCTTATTATTTTTGGCTGCGTTCAGCAAAAAAAAGCAGCTTTGCAACTGTTGTAAAATTCTTGAATATGATTGGTTTGTACATTTAGATCCAGTGAGAAACTAAAGGCAAGACTAATCGTATTAATGAATTTTACAACAGTTGCAAAGCTGCTTTTTCAGTTGAGTGCAGCCATTGATTTTTGCATTTAATTCTTTGCTGGATCTAACTGTAGAAACCAATCATATTAAAGAATCACTAAGCGTTAACTAATTAGTTTTGTGTGCTGAATGCAGTTATTATATATTACATTTTATTGCATATCATATTACCTTTCTTTGTTCTCCGCCTTGCACATTCTTGGCTTTCTTTTTAGCTGAATGCTGTTTTACTTTTCCCTTTATTCCGTTAACTATCTCTACCTATGGGGCAAGAAATCTTTATTATTTTTATTAGTGAATACTTTATATACAAGTGTAAAAGCAAAACGTCAACCAACTGTTATGTCATTTATACAATTGACAGTGATCAACAGAAAAAGCAGTTTTGCACATCACTATTATAAAATTTTTCAATATGATTGATTCTTATCCTTAATTTTTCATAATTAATCATTACTGATGGTTTTGTAGTAACTTACCATTACATTAAAGTTACCATTACAAAACTATCAATGATTAGTCACAGTTTAAAAAAATACATTTTTATATTATCACCAAGTGAGGTTAAGTCTAAAAAACCATGAGCCTAAGTAAGGTTAATCACGTGTTAACTAGAAAATGAAAAACCATCTCTTAACAACAATTTGTTATCGTTATTTTATCATATATAATAATACATGTGCAACAACAATATAAAGATACCGACAATGTTATTAATAATTACAGAATACAGACACATAATTGATGTAAAATCGTTGATAATGTAACTGTGCACATGGGAACAATTTTATTTCCATAAATGGAAATTTCAGCAATATTATAGCAACGTTGCAATGTCGCTGAAATATTGCTCGAATGTTTCATACTATCTCGAGTATTTGGGTTTGTCATGTGTTCTTAATCTTATGATATAACGACAAAAATAAATTATAAAATCATGAGACATAATTTTAAAAAGGCTCCTTTTACAAAATATAGTTATTTCTTGATCAAAGTTGTCTTCAATTTCAGAACAATATTCGTTGTTTAACAAAATACCTCCATGCAATCATCGTTGGCTTGACGTTTTTTGGCTGTTTTCCCCATTTCAATCTCTTGCTGGTGCTGATGTTGATCCGTAGTACTTATTTCTTCTTTGATTTTCTTTCTCTTCTACTGATATTTAAATATATTTTTCAAGAATAGTCCGTCCTCTCTTGTCGCATATATTCTCACCAATTCTCACGTGGACGGTGGAACGACGATTTCAGAAATGGCAGATAAAGATACCTTTACATGACAGCGTCGAGCATCGTGAACGCGTTATTCGTCAATTTGATCACGTGACCTGTTTTTAGCGGATAGTAAGCTCACATGCTCGATACTCAACGCTTCCATGTAATGGCACTTTGAAGGGGTCCGTACACGAAAATGTTCCAAAATTTACTGCCAGTACTGAAAATCTATGTGCACGTAACGTAAATTGTATACCATTTTCAGTGCTGGCAATAAATTTGGGACACAGCCCGTAAGTCCAGATCTACAATAGGTGATTTAAGCTTTAAGTCGTAAGAAATTGATTAATTACAATCGAATCCGAGGGGAATAATCGATTGTGATTCGCCCATTTCTTAGTCCGGATCTACAATAGGGTTTTAAGCCTTAAGCTATAAAAAATGGGCGAATCACAGTCGCTTATTCTTCTCGGATTCGACTGTAATTGGTCAATTTCTTACGGCTTAAGGCTTAAATCACTTATTGTAGATCCAGACTAACACTTTAGTCAACTTTAAGGGCCATTCCACACAAACCTGTATTGCCACATAAACATCATAAAGAAAATCATCCAATATCGTAGTTTACGTTTGTCTTTATGACTGAAATGTGATTGGATAATTTTCTTTATGCATATGGTACACTTATGCAAGAGTGTATGCTGCGGCCTTAAGCCTATCGCACATAAAATGCATAATAGAGCATAAACATAACATAAGACCGCTGGACCAATGAGCATCCAGCATTAAGTCGCCATATTGATTTACATAAGATGTTCATTGGTCGAGCGGCTCTGCAAGTTGTGTGGAATGGCCTTAACACTCAATATCTCATTTCGCAGAGTAGTCCCGGACCTTTTTTTGCCAGATTCTTTTATTTTACACAAAAACGCGTCGAATGAGCCTAATTTCATCGAAATCGGAGTTTAGTAAGCTGTTCTGAAGAATTACCGATTGAAATTCTTATTCTCTATTCCCTGTTTCTTATTCCTTTCATTATGCGCAGTCCCTTAATGCCCATTTCCACCAATGTAATTAACTTTAATCTCAGTTCAACTTACTACTCGTCTTTTTTTAGTTTTAAAGATTAGATAAAGACAAAAAGAGTAAGTTGAACCGAGATTAAAGTTAATTTACGTTAGTGAAAATGGACATAAGAGAATTAGCTAATCAAAATGTTTTTATTCCCTGAAGTGGGAGGAAAGAAAGGATTCTGATTGATTGAATCGCTTATGCACTACATGTTATGAGTTGCAAAAGTCTGTGCTGCTACCATAAAGTTCAATTCAAGGGAATATTTATTGTAGAAAGCCCATAAGAATTTTAACCTATTAGAAACCATGTACTGTGGAATATACAGTTTCTGATAGGTTGAAATTCTTGTTCTTTGTTTCCTATTCCTTGATTGTGTGTGCGCGGCCCCTAATAAATGCACACACGAATACGTCAAATACCTCGTAATAGCGGAGGTATCTCTTTCGCTCAACTTGTCTTTTTCACACTTTCTCGCTTTATTGCTGTGCCCAGCTGTTTTGTTACGTCTTTTATTTATACTTTATACCACTATTAATGGAAAAAAAGATAGTTCACTTACAATTAGCCGACACGTAGGAAGTTTCAATAGGAACAAATTTTCGTTATAAAGTTATATCGTGCACATAATCGAGAAGATAATTATAATTTAACATTTATGTAGAAATTATTTTCGCAAACTTTTTATGCTGACACAATCGTTGCTAGAATAGTTTTTGGGACAACACCTAAATTTTATAAAAAATATATTACGCGAATAATCATTACGTTTTTGTTAATAGAATTGCAAAATAGAGACTGAATTCATCGATTCTCGATAACATCTGATCTGAAAGGTTAACAGGTCCGTACGTAGATTATCCGCATGAATAATTCTTGTGATACGTACTTGTACAAAGGATTTGCATTTCGCAAAATTATTCCATTTCAATATATGTAACATGTTTTTCAATTATAAAAAATCGTACGAGATGCAAAGATCTTATCAATACGTCTTCTCCTTTGATCGGATGTCATCGTCCAAGAGAAGTGGCTGACATATGGAATGGATATAAACATATGACATTACTCTGTATGTGAATAAAAATTGATACAGACAAAAAAAATGCGTTGTCTTAATGCAATTTTCATATGAAGCCCGAAAATGAGAGGATTCATTTATGATTCGTGTTTTTATTTTGCGCGTTGCAAATATAAAACATGATAAATTACAATTAAAAAAATATTTCACGCGAAGAAATAAAATTGAATTTTTATATTATACCGAATAATAAGTTTAATAACAAACAAATAACTTGCTATCATCTCATAGTAAATCGTGATTGCTTTTATAATTTTTTAACGCGGCAATTATGTTTTCGACAGATCATCTGGAAATGTTGATTAAATAAACGCTGCATAAACAAGCTGCGATGTATAATCACATTTGAAGATAAAATAAAAATAATAATGTAAAAAATTACATATAAATTATGCTTGCGTTAGATATAGCACATAACAATTAGAACGTGGCGAATCGCTCGATGAAAATGGGTAGAATACAATATAAAACAAGCAAACGCATCGTTTTTTTATAACACATTTTTCATTGTCTTATAAGTCTATGGTAATTAATAATTAATAACAAGAAAAAAACCTTTTTCATCAATGTGTCTACAATAATTATTAAAAGATACAATTAGCAAATTACTATGTTGTGTATTCACTTTGTGTAATAATAGGTAATAATATAATTGTAATATTTTCTCCATATAATCATAGCGCGATATCTCTCACGTGTGTGTTGCTCAATCGTTTCTACAAATATAATATATATGGTATCTAATATTCTTTATTTCATATATATATATATATTTATATATATATAGATTCATCCACTTGGATTATTATCAATCGTTTACTTCCTTTTTACTGCTATTTATATATCGTATAACCAAATACTAAAAATACAAATGTTTTGCATACAGCAGGTTTTAAAATCACCAAACCACAATCCCAATCTGGTGATCTTAAAACGCACATCCATATACATAATGTAATATTTTTTGCGGATTTGCCTACAAAATTAAGGAGCTCGTTAAATTGCGCGTAGATGGTAGCATGTAGACTTTACACCGTTAAACAAACCATAAAATATCAACATCAATTATTTATTGAGCTTCTCACACGTATACCCGCTTCTCGAAACTACTGATGGCTGTGCCGACAGTTTATCTCGTATCGTTACTCGGCATCTGATCTTTGGCGCATTATTCAACTGCTCCCCTTTACATTACACGCATACATATATGCGATTATACGGCAGAGATACTTTAGAAGCTCCTTAATTATGCGAGCATGCTAAATGTCCGCTTATACTTAAGATATATCTGTATTTACACAAAGAGCTTACTTTTTGTTTATAATCTATACAATCATATAAATGTAATATTCAATGATAAAATTGTAACATAATAATGCCTAGCCTATCTATCTAATGCGAAAGAGAATATTTTTTACATCGAAATTACAATCCTTCCATTATTCCTGTATATTCTGCAATTAAATTATTATATATTACACACGGTCCTATTTGCGTTACAGGATACGGATAAAATCAAGTCGTGTACCCATTTCTTTATATTTTTATATACATTCAGGTTGTGTGATCTCCCATCCGAGTAAAATAAGCATGCTATTATATACAATGTGACCCAGTGTGTGTATATGTGTACATGTGTGTGTGCGTGCGTATGTGTGTGTGTGTGTTTCTTGTTTCTACAATAAAAATAAAATCTAATAAACAAGCGCAATATTCTAACTAAATAATTTAAATCGATATTAAAAATAGGAACAAATTCAACGAAACTACAACCCAAGAAGCAGTCTCTGTCTCTCTTTAATTTTTTGGGGTATAGATCGGTGAAATTCTTTCCTATTTCAAATATTATTAAATTCAGTATTAAATCTTATGTGAGAAAAGCATTTCTATTAAAGAAGTGTCGCCTGGTAGCCATCGAGCCTTTGGGAAAAGTATCGGAAAATTTTTCATGCACACACTATATAGTTGAGCACTGCACTTATTGTATTTTGTACATTCTATGCCTGTAACGATCGTTATGACGATCTTCCTTTCATCGTATAATAAATGTTTACTTGGTCTGTGTCATGAGAAATCGAAGATTTGTACAAAATGATCTATGACCAATATTTATAGTCTGTTCTTATTTTAAAATCGTTTTAAATAAAGTCTTAAGATGCTAATATACAGTCTTCTGATTGGCTTGTGACATCGTAAGACTGTACTTGAGACAGTTCTAAATATAAGAATCGACCATGAATACGCCCTGTTCTCAGAAATAAGATTATGATCACATTTTAATATGTAATTTTTAATGGTATACATATTGGTATAATTCATAATCACAATTGTAGACAAATCCTAAGTAGAACGTATTTATCCGTACTATGTCACAGAAAGTTGTGTATAGAGCGTTTAACACACACATAACATTTGCAGAAAATTAAAGAATATTTGTAGGAACGTGGCAAAGATAAATAATTATTGACAAATTATTAATATAATATATATATGTAATATATATGTATATATACATATATATATACACTATATATATTTATATATATATGTAATTATTAATTAATAATTCATGAATATTATTTGCTAAATAACATCCTAAATTTGATTTGTCGCGTGAAAAGGATATCTATAATTAGAACTGGATAAGAAATGCATATTTTCATGAAAAATTTGAGTGCTACGTGATGACTACTGCAGGCTCAGCTAGAATTTTAAAGATTCTCAACTGTGTGTAAGTTACATTTATACAATATAAAACTAGATTATCTGTTCACAAAAACAATAATCGATACAAATCACATACATAGATTTACATTTGTATATACGTATGCACATATAATTCAATGTAGTTTTAAATTTGTATAAGAAGAGTTAGTATCTTAATTACATGAACGCGAGAGAATAATAATGACAATTACGACTTCTTGCACAATTTTAATTATTACTAATTTAATAAAAATTTAAACAGTTCCTATATATATACAACGGGTAGTGCTTTTTGTCCATCTTTACAAGAAATTATTTACAAAATATATTCATTCATATATTACCTATATCAAATTAACATTTTTTTGTATTAATTAGTTTTCTTATAATAGTTATTCTTATCATCTTCACATATTCATGCGTTCTTCCAACGTTCACTGTATTTACGTTTCATAAATAAAATAAATCCTTTTCAAAAATCCTATATCCCGGCCTCTGCGATATTATTAACTCAAGACGAACTCTCTTACTGAAAGACTATGTTTGCTAAGTCTGAAAAAAACGAAAATATTATAGTAATGTAATTACGAACTTAATCGCTAAATTGCTGGTTAAAATATACATTCATCTCTAGAATATTAATTACAAATGTGAAAAACAGCTTTCACGTTTGCTATTGTTCTTGTTTGTATATGTAAATTTATTCTCAGTATTTAAGATGTAATTGCGATATCATTGCCCAAGTATCGGACCAACGTCTCAAAAACATTTTCATCTTTCGCATAGATAAGTACGAAAGCGTTACTGCTTTGTGTCTTGGTGTGGAGCTTATAGCATATGGCAGAAATTAATTCGTGCAAAAAATTCATATATCATTATTTTATACACACCCACACACATATATATATACATATATAATTATACATATATGTGTGTGTGTGTGTATATATATAGTGTGCACTTTACCTACAATATGTACAGAAAACTTTCATAACAAATAGAGATGACACACAATAAATAAATATGTATACACAAACAGAGACATTGTTCTAAAACAGAGTCTATCAGCAAAGTCGTCAGAGTAGCAATCTAAGCTCCACCAGTTAATAAATTTGTCCACGGTAAATATGTGTTTTATTACTTTACGGCAGTACAATCAGATCGCGGTTTTAATGCCTTAAAAATTTGGACTTTCTTTTACCGTTATTATTTTGTACTGATACAATGAACGAAAGAAATTATATGAGAGAAGATGATTCCCGAAACATAAATATAATTTGAGTTTCTTTAAATTTTCTTAAATGTATAAAGCTCTAGCTTTTCTTCCCTCTTACATCTAATAACGACGATAGAAAATTGCACATCGAAGAATGAAATTTAGTACTTGTGGATAGAATGAATCATTTGACTGGTAAAAGAAAGTTACATACAATATCTCGGCAGTTTTGGGTTAGTTCAGTTACTTAGATCGTAGTGTAATGCATTGAGCAAGTCATATCTGAGTAACTAAACTTTGCTGTTTATAGGAGTACAGCATAAATGAGAACGCTAGACGGTGAAAAGATAATTAAAGTAGATTGCTTTCAGTTTGTTCTTGTCGTTATATGCGCGATTCTTAAACATTTAAAGATATAACAATTAATAATGAATGATTTACTAAACATACAAAACTCTTTTCACACAAACAATACTCCTTTTGTAACTTGCAACAATGTAATTCTTACCTCTAGAGAAAAGAAATAGACGAAAGAAAAAAAGAAAGAGACAGAAAGACTGAACAGAAACTCGCATAGATATTATCTATCTTTTATACATGACTAATTTAATATCGGCCAACAAATGTTTTACAGCACGAAATGCTTTCACACCGTCCAGCACTTCTTTTTAATACAATACTCCTGATACATATACAGCAACGTTGTGCGCTAGTGTGACGCATACAGTTTCACCAGGTGGGATCCAGCCACACGGCGATCAAATACCCGTTTATATCGGATTTACCATCAGACAGATAGGCCTTGACGAGCGGTAGCTAATCACTGTCAAGGTCACTTCCCGAAGGTCATTTGTTTTCTCGGGATATTCGCCTCCGTTTCGCTTGCTCTGCTGTCTCCGCCGTTACTAAAACAATGTTTTCCCGCTGTACGAGGTGTTCTCAATTAAAATAGTATGCAAAATATATAACACTGAAACATCTATATCTCTCGTATCATAATAATAATTAATGTCGCGCTTTTTTGACATAACATGCCAAAAACTTGGGGGAAAAGAATAAAAATATGACGCAAAGAATAGAAACTGCAAATTTAAATGAAACAATTTTAACATTAACAAGAAATAGACAAAACATGCTTATAGAGAATAAATTGATAATTGCAAATCTAGAGATTAAGTGCAGTTGCATACCCTTTAGGTGAGTTATTCTGAAGAACAAATCAACTACGTACCAGCACCACTACGAGTTTTCCTTCTGTTAATATCATCTGACGATTTAGATGCGCCCCTAGTGTTGCTTGCTGGTGTAGCTAGAGGTGAAGCTGTATTCTGCCGTACAGACCTTCTTGTCGTTACTTCGCCCACAGACTCATTGCTGGATACGGAAGTGCCCCGTAATCTCTCCTTCCCAACAGTAACTGCCGCCGCTGTCGTTGCCACCGCCGCCACCGCCGCCGTCGTTGCAGTCGTAGTTGTAGTCGTGATAGTCGTCAACGTCGGCGTCGTTGTTATTGTTGTTGCTATCGTTGACGTCATCGTCATCGCCGTCATTGTTGTCATTGTCGTCATCGTCGTTGTTGTCGACGTTGTCGACGTCGTCGTCGTCGTCGTCGTCGTCATCGTCGTTGTCGTCGTCATTGTCATAGTTGCCGTGCTCGGTTGCTTGGTGGTTAACAAACGGCTCTCTCTTTGCACTCTATTACTGGCATTGAAATTTGATATATTACTGAAATTAATTTGACTGCCAGAAACAGCTGTGCTTAAATTCACTTTATAACAAAAGCTTATCTTACATAGCAGAACTCTCAAATCTCAGATTAGATTTTCTTTTATTTTCTGGCCAAAAGAATGCATTCATTGTTGCTTACTTTTGATCTTTGGGCTTTGGGGAAGCAGCGGATGTTTCATCTGACAATCGTACTCTTGCTTTTCCTACAGACTCAATCAATGGTTCGTCATCAGACGAATCTACTTCTACCACAATGGGACCTAAAAATATAAAAATGCTTGTGTCACATATAAGTCTGGCCCAAATATTATAAATCAGACAAATCTGTGAAAGACAGGTGAATTTAGAATTAGAGACACGCTAGAGTGAGATTGAGAGATAGCTGTGTGTCGAGTATTAAAATATTTAATGTTCTTCAGCTATTTTTAATAATTTAAATTACTTCGTTTGCATAATCGATGATTATTATCATAAGCTTGTCATGTTCGCAAGCCTTGATTAATAAATAGTATTCGATAATTCCTTGTCATATGTCCTAATTTGCATATAAACAGTTCTGTTTTTGGCAGTTCTTGTAATTTGCTACAATACATCTATAATATATACAGGATGTCCACCTACCGCATTAGCTGATAATGAGAAATTCCTTAATAAATTCTAGATTAGCGAAAATTTGATAAAAGACTATTGCTCGTTACAATGTTTATACATATACATATATCCTTTGTTAAAGGAATTCGCACATACATATATATATATATACACACATACACATACAAAAAGATTATAATATTTGAAACTCTAGATAATCAAGTCATTCATAAAATTTTCGCTATAAAAAGAAATTTTCATGCAAATTGAAATTTATCAAAAAATCTGTCATTAATATTTGATGCGCTAATAGCTAAACAGCCTGTATATGTAGAAAAATATTGAATAAAAAGAAAAATATTTGGATAAAATGTAAAAAAGACTCAACTACTACACACAGAGAAATAGTAGCGTGAAATAAACACCTTTCTTAGCCTTTGCCAATATGTTGAACCCCTTCTTTGATTGCTCTTCCTTGCCAGGTACTTGTTTCTTTATAGAACCAGTCTCTTCTACACCCATGCAAGCTTTAATAAGTTCTGCAGCATTCTCTGAGCATTTCCGTTTACCTGGTCTCGGCTGTGGATCATCAGCTGTGCTCGATGCAACGGAACTCTCGCTTTCTTGCCTTTTCCGTTTCCCTATTTTTATTGTCGCGTTAGGAGACAGTTTCGATACTGCCAGTTTTGGACTTGCTTTTGCGTAGGGCGATATACTACGTCGTTCCTCTAATTTGTTAGGACCGTGAGGGCTGCTCTTCGGAGTCTTGGCAATATCCGGGCTATTCAACTTCTGTGATCTAGTTCTCAGCGATCTTTTCTCATTGTTGTCGTTCGGAATATCAATCAGCAACTGCTCCAGCAACGACTTCGGCGGCCTTTTGACATACTCCTCCGAAATGTTGGAGTTCAGTCTCTCCACAAAGTGTCCCTCATCATTATCTTCTATACATATGACGTCCTGTCGACCCTCAAGCTCTTGTTTTCTCCTACGTTTACGCTTAAGGTGCTCCACATCGCTGGAGTCCACTTCGGGATTCTGTGCCGCCGGACTTGGAGTTTCATCGCGTTGCAGTACCACGGGATTGGAATATGTGTACAAGGGTGGTGTGATTCGGATAGGCTGCGGATCTTCGCGGAGAGGTGACTGGATACCTGCATTCAGATCGCTCGTGTCGTTAACAATCTTCTTAACCAACTCGTCCGTCACTTTTTGCAGATTTACAGAAGGCTCTTTGAGCATGATTTGTTGGTGACTTTGTACATTATACTTCTGGTTCTGTTCAGTGCACGTTTCTAATTTAACCGACGTTGTGTTGAGTGGAACGTTACTATTTTTTGAGACCTCGAACCGATCGATTTGCCTGGTGTCATCCACTTTTACGTTAATTTTAGATTCTACTTTGATTTCTGATTTGCAACTCTCACCGTTCGAGCAAGAATTATCTGCTGCCGCGTTAGCATTGTTCGCGACCGCACTATCGAGCTTTACAGTTTCAACTTTATTATAAGCAACGTGATTTTGTATTATAGGCACACCATTATTATTATTAATATTATTATTATTCTGTCCGTGAGGTTCATCGCTTAGTCTAATTGCACTGTTACTTTCTACAACCGCCTTCGTGCTGTCCTCGGATACACTTTCCGCAGCTCTCGACTCCTCGTGCTTAGAGTTTGCCTTACCCTGATCATTTTGGTTAACAGTACTCTCTAATTTAACGCTAGAACTGTCTTTATCAGAGAAGTCTTTTGCTTGCTGATGTGCACATTGCAATAAGTTATTATCACTATTTATACTGCTGGTTATAGACGCTGTCACAACAGTCACTGTACCCGTCACCAGGGGACTGGGCATACTTTTGTCATTATTCGCTGTATCTAAACTAGCAACCAAATCACTATGTCCACCACCAGTTCTCGGAATTGTCGACGATTTTTCGCTAGACACATTCTTCGCGTCGTGTTCACTGGAGTTTGATATATTGCGATTCAACTGATTCTCAAAATAACTCGTTACGGACACAGGACTTAACCTTTGTGGGCCACTGGACTTGAGAAGTTCCGAATGGGAATTTGAACACATATCACTACTACTAGTTGAGGAAGGCACGTTCTTATTGGTGGTTGATAGGGAGGGTTCCCCCTGTATTACATTCTTCGCGCTGCTCTGTGTCACCGATTCGGTTGCCGATGCCGGCCTATGCAAAGGAGACTCCCCTTGGTTCGGCGATTTTTCCGAAAGAGCGTCCATCGACTCGATACCGGAATCCTCGCCACCACCGCCACTACCGACTCTCTCGATATTCGCGTCAACGCCGATCCCAATCGGTACTGCTGTATTTTCAAGTAGCTTCTGCTTCACTTTTGCTTCGGTCACGTTTATCTCACCGATGGGTAAAGTTGGCTTGTTCGCTGATACGTCGACACTCTGCGACCTGGGGACTTGATCTACTGAATTGCTGATTACCGAGCTTGGCGTAGTCTTCAGCAAACTAATCCTTTGCGACGCGCTGTCCATCTTGCTCTCTACCGTTGGCTTGTCGACTTGCTTCTGAACATGATTTTGAACTGTCTTCTTATGACTAAAGTTCAACTGCTCGACTGTTTTGTTGTGCCTGTTTATGATGGAATTCATCTCGCTCTTGGCAATCATATGATTTTTCAGCTTTTGACCCATGTTCTGACTTTTGACAGTGGCAATATAATTCTCCATATCGGATTTACTCTTAACAGAGAGCATCCTTGCCACAGGTGGCTGAGAATTTTTCGTCGTAGTCTCTATATGCACAGGTATCTTGGTCTCAGGATTGTTTGATAGATTTCTGGTATCGCCCTGTTGCATCGACGAATTTGTCGATTTTAATCCAGAATCACTCTCAAAAGACAAACTGGCATTCGCTTTGATACTTGGTACCGTTGCAGAACTTTCAGAAGCTGTCTTCTGACTGTTAAAATGTGTGACTTCTGTATTTGGAGATTCTGTAACATATAAAAGTTAATTACTTAGAGATTGTAGCTTTGCGAATGGATATATAAATAACCTAATAATTTACAACAGATATTGCATATATATAATGAAATTAAAAATTAATGTTCACCTCCTAAATGCAGATCTTTTTCATCCATCAAACTTAACCGCCTTCTCTTGTCTTCTCTGGCTATTAAGTCTTTCTTCACGCCATTAAGCTCCGTTAATTTAGGAGCGACACTACTCAACGAATTACTCTTCTCAATGGCTGATTTACTGATGTCGCTATCACTCGTTCTTCGAATTTCACCAACTTTCTTGATTGTATTAAAATCACTTCCGGTTAAAAGTGAATCTGGCTTTCTTATTGTATGAGTTATATCGCCCTTAAAAGCGAGCTTTCTCCATTTCGCTTGATTATCTAAAATTCGACCACCCGACAGCAGATTTTGTTCTCGATGTAAACCATCTCCAGATTCCGATTTTTTCTTAGAATCCCTTCTCTTCGTTTTACCTATAACATAATTATTATTCATAAATACTTGAGTAATTAGCAAACACACAATATTTGTATAGCTATTATTGAGTAGAATTTCTTACCTCCTCCTATCTTATGGTCTTGCATATGATTCTGTGCATCGAGATCCACTTGAGTCTTCGTTAAAGCTTGTGGAGTATTTAAAGATTGATTCGCAATCGCAGATTTATGCTTCGAAGGAGACGGTATTCTACTATTCAGCGGTATGTCATCCATGTCGCTGTTTCTACTCGAACTTGGTTTAGCAGTGATACCAGTTTGTAATCGTACAGCATCCACCGGTAGTTCTTGTTTTAAGGCATTGGATTTGGCTGCAGCGGCTTGCATTATGTTATTGCCGACTTTACAAATGGCATTGTTTATTGTGGAAGTAGACAAAGGTAATTTCGATGCAGACGAGGTGCCTATAATCATGTTTAATGATCTCTTCTGCAGCAACTTGTTCCCATCGATGCACTCCTTCATCTTTTTCAATTTACCTCTCCTCTTAATTGCATCACCCTCACTCTCTTTTAGAGACTTTTTAACTTTTTCTCTTTGTACTACTGAAGCGTTACGTCCTCTTAAAGAAATGTGTAACGGAGGCACTCGCAGCGGTTCGTCACCGGTCCCCGTACTCGGGATACCACCGGCAAACATTTTATTCACGGACTTGTCGGCTTTCCGCATGGGCGGTGTGTTCACGAAAGAAACGTCAACCTTATAAGCCGGTGTAACCGGCTCTGATTTTTCCAATTTCAATCGTAGTTTGATTTTCTCTCCCGGCATCGGGCTATGCGCGGTATCCCTACTGGATTTTATTCTACTATGTTTCAAGCTTCCTTCACTGGCGGTAGACTTTGCCGTTGTTTCGGAATCGGACTGATCCGTGTTTGTCGTCGTATCGTTTCTTCTTGAAAAATTGCTGTCCGCGTCGTCGTCGGAGAATATGGAGTTCGATCTGTCGTTCGACGGAGACGGAAAGGAAAAAAAATCGTCCTGATTATCCACTGCACTCTCTGGCTCTGAATCTGAACTTTCACTGGGCATTGGCTCTAAGTGTCCTGTCAGAGGATTGATCAGAAACTGTCGTATTTTCCCGGTCGAGGTGTACTCTGGCTCCGGTTCCGGCTCCGGGGCTTCCTCTTCCGGTTTCGGAGACTCGGAAGTCTCCGTCTTGTTGACAGACGGAGCAATGCTAGTAGTAGAATTATTTATACGAGAGCCACATTGAGGAAAGGCACCTGAAACCTGATTCGAGACTGACAGACGTGTGGTGTTGACTTGAGCACCTTGTGGAATAGAATTGCTTTGTGCGTTCCACGTGGTCCCATTAGCATTGCTCGTTGCAGGAGATTGATAATTTCTACTAAGGATATTTTGGCTCTGCCCGTAACGAAAATCAGTACTTGCGCTGGTATCCGTATTGATGTTCTTAACCTGATTGTGATGCAGCTGTTGTTGTACATTAAGACCCTGATTCTGCTGACTTAAATGCGTTTGTTGAGGTATCGGTTGCCTCGGATAAGGGGGCGGAGTTTGCTGACGTTGACTGTTTAAGTAACCTAGCCGTTGTTGCGTGACATTTAAGCCTACCGTCGAATATTGTATCAATTGTTGTTGCAGTTGCTGTTGCTGCAACATCGACTGATTGATGAGGGACGCAGTTTGCAACGGTGCGTTTGTATTCTGCTGTTGGAGCAGAGTAGATTGCGCCACTCCTTGTGGGACTTGTGAGACAACTTGTTGATTTATTTGTTGCGGCTGCGTAAGCTGCTGTTGTTGTTGAATCAATAACTGTCGTTGCAATGGTGTTCTAATCTGCTGTCCATTCACCGGATGCCTGGCGGAGAGATTCTGTAATGGTGGTGTTCTATGAGCCAAATCTTGCCTAATGGGAAACTTTTGCTGCGTTTGTACTTGATTGTGTAAAATTTGCTGCTGTTGTTGCTGCTGCTGCTGTATCTGTCCACCAGCCGACACTTGATGCACCGTTTGTGGTGGCATCATATTTTGCCCAGTGCCGGCACCGATCACGTTGACTGCAGTGTGTTGGTGCGACGGAAGTGTCGACGGTTGATTAACGTTGACAGTCGCGAACGCCGATGATGTAGAAGTCTGAGGCAAATCGGAAATAGTCGGCGTCGTAGTCGCTGTCCCTAGGACCAAGTCTTCACTTCTCATTGTATCCGAATTCGGTGGCGATTCGCTGGGCAACGAGAGATCTTTCCTCCTAACCGTAGGTTTCTTGGTGGGTCTCATGCGATTGGTAAGTCCAGGATTGTCGATTACAGCTGGCGGCAACATCTTTTGACCAGGTATAACGTTATTCGCATGCGAACCAGCATCATTTTGTAAAAGATTTACAAGTAACGGACTGGACAGAGCGACCTGATTCCCGCTACCGTTCGAACTCCCTGCCAAATTGGTACTGTTGTTTGGTGACAGACTAGATGTTGTAGCAATCGTCGTGGGTTTGTACTGATTCGTTAACTGTCCAACAGTAACGACTGGTTGTGTTGTCGTGTGACCGGTCGTCAATGCCGTAACTGTCGCCAAATTTTCTTGAGATGGATATGGTGGTGGCGGTTGTGCATGGTGCTTGAACTGCATCGTATTCTTGATGGTTGTAGACTGCGATTCACGGTTATGTATTGCTTGGGCAGCGTGCGTCATACTGGCAAATGGGAAAGGACCATTGTAGTTGTTTCTGGGCGATGCACTAGGATTGATTACTTGTTGGTTTCCGGAAACGCCAGTGTTGCCCGCTGACGTGGACTGTGCCGATTTCGCAAGAAACGGTGGAATAGGATCACAGTCTGTGGGCGCGACTACATTCGGAGAACGAAACTGAGGAGCTTTCTCTGATGATGTTCCTGAAAACACAAAGAAATTTATATAACGTGTTATTCAATTCGTTATGTACACGTTTTGTTTTTTTTTTAGATCTTTTATAATTCGTAAGAACTTACCAGCTGCTATTATCTGAGCAACATTATGTAGCGTCGACGATATGCTGGTGGCATTGCTGGGACCAGGCAAAGCCGTTGAAGGGTTACTGTCAGCAGCAGCTGTATTACTAATAGCATCTCCTTGTGATTTTGCTCCACCATCTTGTGTAGTTCCAGAATGTAGCACAATTTCTTGTGCATCTCCACCGAAGCGACTGGCTATCCTTAAAGATATTACCTGCAAAAAATGTCTCATTTAATAATCATTCTTTTTTTCTTCACACGAATTTTTTAAAAATAATATTAAAATTACAATATATGTATATTTATAAATCTATAAAATCCAATCGGATGTATCGTATAAATTACCTGATCTCCTTCGACTTGTACTGAGAGTATGCCAAGTTGTGTAAGTGTTGGAGAACCCTGAGCTGCTAACTCTCGAAGCCGCAAAGCAGCTTCTCTGGGTATCGAAAATGTTACTCTGACTGAATTCCATGGTTCTATTTTATTTATTCTTAGACCATCTCCTTTTTCTATAAATTGTATATATTGTTTGCTTAATAATAATCATTATATTTATACAAAAAATATTATTAACATTAATAATTAATATTGTATGTATAATACGGAATTAAACTATTTACTTTTACAAAGTAAGGTATTGAGATGATCAACAATAATTTCAAACTTTCGAGGGAACTCGGGATCTCCAAGATCACCCTCACAGGTTACCACCGTCTCGATCAGATCACCATCACTATCTGCCGCCATGACTATAAAATTCATTATTGATAATATCTTAATAAAACTCCAGGCAAAAAATAAAATTTTATCTCTACAATAATGATAATGTTATTTTTTATATTCTTTATTAAATTTTTTGTAATAATAATGAATGTTAATAGTAGTAGTATAAAAATTATAGCTATAAAAATTAAATCTCAAAAGTTTAAAAAAAAGTTAAAAAAAATGCTTAAAGACGTTATTAAATAAAAATTTAAGAAATGTTTATCTCATTAAAAAAAATAGAAACCTACGTATTTTTTAATTAATTTTTTTTTAATATAACTTCTAAAATAAATTATTGGAATTTAAAAAAATATATAATAGTATTTACTAAAATAATAATTAAATCCTAATAATCGTCTAATATTTATTTAATATAATATATAAAATTATAATTACAGAAATTACAAAAAAAATATTTATACAACAATAAAATACGTACCAACCACAAATCACATAACTACCCAGAGAGTGTAGAAACGCCTCGGGGTATTGCTCTAATATGTGTGTGATGACGAGATGTCGTGTGTCAGTTGTACACCGACAGCCCCAAATCACATCAGTTCTACTAATCTTGTTTACTGTCAAACAAATAAGAGATTTGAATAATTAGACCACATAGAGAACAAATATTATTAAATTATGTTATAACTTAACACTATATGTGTAAATAAATTAATATCATTGAACAACATTGCATTTCATACATGTACGTTAGCAAAATATATGTGATAATTTGTGTAATAATGACAATAATTTACATATAAAAGTCTTACAGCAGCATGTATGTATTCAAACATGTTAATAGGTCTGTTTTCTACAACTAAACTGTACACGTGGTCTGTTTTCTGTTCCTGCACTAGACTGTTCTAGAACTCTCTTTCTCGCTTTAAACAAATATCAACGTATATCTATCTCACTTTAAGTTCCAAAAGTGTACACTAGTTCAGCCACAGAAAACAGACCAATGAGTGTAAACTTTTTGAATTTAAAATGAAATAAGTATGTTTGTTTAGTAAAACTATATGAGAAAAAAAGTTCTAGGTAGTCGTACGACAAATGTAATGTTAGCCTCATATAAGCAAAAAAAAAGTCCTATATTTTTATGAAGTAGTAACACACAGGGCAACTGTGGCAGATACACTTGTATTTCAAGATAAAGATACTATAAAAGCAAAAAAATCCAATTAGATACATATAAATGTGTCAAATGTATAAAGTAAATTAAAAACAATGCAAAATCTCTATTTTTTCAATTGGTACTAATGGCAGATATAGGTCTGTTTTTTATAGCTAAACTAGTGTATACTTTTGTACTCAAATTGATTTAAAATAGGTTTAACAACTTGGTGACAGCGAGAAGTTCTACCACAGCCTCCCCTCTAGCAATAAAAAACAAACTTCATCCTCATACAGATGAAAAGAAAAAAAAAATTCCTTGGTACATATCATATGGCTAGTATGTATACACACACACACCACACACGCAGGCACGCACGCACGCACGCGCGCGCGCGCACACACGCACACGCATATATATATATATATACACACACATACACACACATCTATACAATATCATCATTTTTAATATTTAAATGGCAATTAAATGGTATTTCGCGTTACGATTTCAGTTTTAAATAAATTTAACGGAGAAATCAAGTGCGGGGGGAAAAAAGTTTCCAGACGAAGATTATGTATCAAGCAGAGATAATTAATTCAATGACAATGAGAGGAGAGAGAGTGTTGTCGAACGCGAGAAAAACCGTATTATTCGCCGTAGAATCGATAGGAGGTTGGCCGCGCGAGAACGGCGAGAAAATGACAAAAACACACACGGACACATGTACACGCATACACACACATATATACACACACACATATACACGTATACGGGCGCATAAACAAAAAGTGAGGCCCGCTAGGGTACAAGTTACTAGGTTATAATTCGTGCTCGATTTCCGGGAGGCACGGACACGGGCACGGGCGATTACCGCGGGGAGCGAGGTCCGCGCGTCGAGCGCCCGGCCCCGCGATCGTCCAGGTCGTCCTGGCGGTCGTTACGCGCGCCACAGGCCGAGGTCCAATCCCGCGGGGACGTGGCCCGTCTGAGCCGTACGTGTGTACGGGGCAATTAAAATCCTCTGGTGCACGAGCGGCCGCGGGGGCACCGTGCGCGCGAGCAACGTCGCGAAATAGGTTATAGAGCGCATTTTTTCGAGTAGGCGCGAAACGCGGACGGGTGGATCGACGGGGATCGACGGTTACGCGACGCGGGACGCGCGTCCCGACGCTCGCCGTAATGATTTTCGACGAAATACGGCATCCAGACCGTCGGGACATCGGGGGGCCACCATTTTGTCCGTCGGGGGAGGTGTACGTGAAGTGGGCTCAAGCATGCTCAAGATAGCCCGTCAAAAGTCGGGGGGGAATTATTTCCCTTCCTGGGGCCCCACGTCCTCGGACGTGGACGTAATCGCACGGCGGACGATACGCGCCCGGGCACGGAGAACGTATCCGCGCCCGCC